>NC_058406.1:176633597-176722479 GCF_002201575.2 Neomonachus schauinslandi | reverse complement strand
TTTTTTTAAAGATTTTATTTATTTATTTGACAGAGAGAGACATAGCAAGAGAGGGAACACAAGCAGGGGGAGTGGGAGAGGGAGAAGCAGGCTTCCCGCGGAGCAGGGAGCCCGATGCGGGGCTCGATCCCAGGACTCTGGGATCATGACCTGAGCTGAAGGCAGATGCTTAATGACTGAGCCACCCAGGCGCCCCCAACTTTCCATTTTTTGGCTAAGTTATGCAAATCAAATTTTATTTTAAGTTGATCATTTCCCCTTGTGTAGCAGCCTCATTCAGCTCATATTAATCTTGAAACTAACAAAGGATAACATCTTTACCGCTTCCTTTCATATATGCTGCTACCACCATCCCCCTGGCCCCCGTTTGCAGATGCTCTGTGCTGTTGCTTCCTCAGTGAGCCTCATCGCAACTGCTGGTTTGGCGTAAGCTGTCACACGGGGCGGGGGGGGGCTCAGTACCCTGCACACCCACCCCTCAAGTTAATTGGGGCTGTGCTTCTGGCATTTGAGCTGAACACTGAAAGGAAAAAGAGAGAGAGAAGGAGCAGCCCAGGCCCCTTCAGATCTGGGGAAGAGCTTGGAGAACAGAATTTTAGTAGTTGCCAAAGCTCTGATGTGGGAACAAGCTTGGTGGGTTCAGAAGGATCACAGGTGTGGCCTACACATGAGTAGTAGAGAGTGTGGGAACAGAAGTCTGAGGGCCGCGGGGCTGGATCACATAGGGCCTTGCAGGGACCTGGATTTTATTATAAGAACAGGGACTTCATTCATCGTTCCTCATGTGTGTGTGTGTGTCTTTCATTCAATTTAGCAAATTCTAATTGAGCATCTCTTATGTATAGAAAGAAACAAACATAAAAGTATTATCCTTACAGTGCTTTTAGTTGGTTGAGTAGGGGAAAAGACACAGGTACCTAAACATCTAAAATCCAAGGTAAAGAGTGAAATGATACAAGGTGTGGATAACCAGGGTAGCAAGGATTGATAGTTCTTGAATAATTGCCTTCATCAGTTTTATTAAAAGCAGTGCCAGGCTCCCCATGTACTCCAGCACAGGGCTCGGTCATTGTCGTTTTGCATGGCATGCAGCCAGGGAAGTAGAGGCAGATGCGGTATTTGGTGGGGGCACACTTGACAGGTGCGTGGCTCAGAGTACTGTTCAGTATGGGCCAGGCACAGTTAGTAGATGAGCAAGTAAATGATGCTGTAAAAACCCAGGTTGGATGATCCTCAGAGCAAATATTTATTTGCATGGTTTTCCCGATCCCTCCTCTTTTTGGAGCTAATGGATATTTTCCATTGTCATTCTCTTCTGGCACCTTTATTCACAGTGGTCTGCATTATCACACTGGATTACTTTCTGGGCTTACTCCTGACTCACATAATTATACACTTATGCATTTTAGTGTATGGGGCCTTACAGCAGATAAATAATGAATGCATTGATTTGGCGGTGAGCCTGTACGAGGACTTCTATCTCTGTTTCATCCCCAGAGGCCTTATACCAATATTAATTAGGCATCCTGCCTCTCGGTAGCCCGAGCATTTTGCTCCCCGATGCTCCCTCCTCCCTGCAAAGTAGCATGATCGCTCGGTAAGCTGAAGACTGAAGCAGTCAGGTATGATCCAAAATTAGACCAAAGTAGCCATCCCTTGCTTTCCGTAGCTATTATTCCATAGGAATTATTCCGTAGCAAAAATTCCGTAGGAATTACACGAAAGAAGAACATTTGCTTCTTGGTGATTAGAGGACAAATTACCTCTCTGAATGCAACTGAAAAGTGATAAAATGGAAACACCCTCCCCCCCCCCCCATTTTTCCCCCAAGTAAATAAAAGTTTTTTTCATTGAAGAAATCACTCTGCTAGTAGGAGTACTTGTTTCAAAGATGTTTTGCTGTCACTCCAAATGTTTCGGGAATTTCTCTTAGAAGTACCTCAGAGGTGAGGGTAATGATAGCAGTTTTTGAGCACCTGCTCAGTGCAAGGCCTTGTGCTTCCAGGTACACATTAATACATTCAGTGCTCAGCATCCCTGGAAGGTGGGTGTGGTGGCTCTCTACCTCTGCATATCTCTAAGAAATTCTGTGCTGTTTTATTGAGAGCCACTGTTTCCTTTCTCTCTAAGTATATGCGTAAGATACAGCTCCAGAGGCTAATGCTTATTTTCAAAAATCACATTTATCCAAAATAAGAATAGTTTTTCCCACTTGAGTATATTGAAAAGAAGGTGCCATAGACTTAGGAAGTAATTCTGAAATAGAATATCTTACTGAATAATAACAATAGGGCTGTTGGTGCTCATTTTTTTTTTTTAAGATTTTATTTATTTATTTGACAGCGAGACCCAGCGAGAGAGGGAACACAAGCAGGGGGAGTGGGAGAGGGAGAAGCAGGCTTCCCGCAGAGCAGGGAGCCCAATGCGGGGCTCGATCCCAGGACCCGGGGATAACGACCTGAGCCGAAGGCAGATGCTTAACGACTGAGCCACCCAGGTGCCCCTGTTGTTGCTCATTTAACATTAAATATATCGTATTTCAATAAAATGTTTTTTTAAGAAAGTTGCCAGAATAACTATTTTAAGGTACAAAATTACGCTGGAAAGTGTAAGTTCTGTCTCCCCTGTTAAACCATTACTTTCAGTACTGTGTGGTCTTATCTCTTACACCTGTCTGGCTGTTCAGACATGTCACATACGCAGCCATCTAAACTTTGGCTCTTCAGGACCATTAGGGGAAGGATTACAGAGGGCCACGTTCTCCGAGTCCAAAACTTTATTTTGTTCAGCCAGTTTCAAGGCAAGTCTCATGTTGCATACTTTCCTGTTTTGTGGACCTGAGAGTATTGAGGAATTCATTTTTTCAGGCATTTGTGATTTCATAAGCATTTTTGAGCATCTGCCATCTGCTAGGCACTAGGAATGGGAATTTAGCCATGAACAGGTTACACAGGCCCCTACCTTCCTAGAGCTTTTGTGCAGGGAGATAAATACAATAAAAATAAACGAGTCCTAAACGGGACCATTTCGGGATGCGGTGGTGCTATGGAAAAGCCAGCATGGCGTGCCGTAGAGAGTAACCAAGTGGGCTGAGGCTGTGCGCTATTACAGGTTGACCGTGGAAGGGCACTTGGAGGAAGGGGCATTTAATCTGAGGCCTGTGTAAGAAGAAAGCCACCCATGGGAAGAGTCAGCTAGTGCAGATACCCTGAGCTGGCAGGAAGCAGGGCTGGATCCGGGTGCATCTCTGAGAATATGTGTTGTTGCACTCTTCCTGTGACCAAGGGATGCCACCTGTCCTGGAGGTGTACGAAAGGTTCCGTGTCCTACCCTGAGTGGCCTCAGACTCTTCAGGAATTTTGCGTCCTTATGTCCGGTTTGTATAATGTTTCTGAATCCCTCTGGTGGCCAGTTCTCATATAAGGCCTCTGTTGGCATGGCTTCTCTCAGTCTGTCTCAGCTTGGCAACGGCCTGTGCCTTCTCTGCCCGTTCAGATGACCAGACTTGTTAGGACTGTGAAATAACAGTGAAGAGTGTCCATTTCCAGGTCGGAAGTGCTTCTCTACATTAAAGCCCCTGCTCGTTAGTAATGTAGAGAGTGCGAAGCTGCTGTCTTGCAGGATTGGGGTTAGGGAAAGTGCTGTTCCGTTATTAGAGATCAGCATGTTCTCCTGGATGCCTTTATTTGTTAGTTCATCCTCCCTCTCCGCCCCCCGCCACCCATGTACCCTTTTGAGTTGAGTTCAACTGCAGATGCATACTTAGAAATGCAGGTCCATATATTAACATTGGGAAATACAATACTTTCATAGCCCATATTGCCTGCCCCTTTTCTCTTAGCCTTTATGTAATTTTATGCATAGGACATGGGATGTCACTGCAGGTGTGCTTGCCTGGCAGTTTGCGGCACATTTAGACATGGGTTATTCTGGAGGGGAGCCCCATCTCACTGAGCGACAGCGTCCCCTGCTTCTCTTACACATGGGGCCTGCAGAAGGGCATTTCACTTGGCTCCTTTGTGCCAGTGGCCAGACTCTAGAGTGGAGAAAGAGAAGTGTTACCCAGACCTAACTGTGACTGTACAGCTGTCAAATGCGGATGTTATTAATAACCTTTCAAAGTACGCACGTGAACTTTACACCCTGTTCGTTTATAGACGAGTTGGTAAAAATTCAACATAAATTCTGAGACTTTTCCCGAGCGGGGGGGGGGTAGAAAAAAAGGGGAAGCAGATAGCTGGTCTCATAAAATGTTACGGCTGGAATCTTCCACAAATCTTTGCTCATTTGGACTCATTAACTCTCTGTGCAAGGACATTAAAGCCCACTCATTAATTTCTCCTTGAATAGATCCATCTTTATGTGGTCATCATTCCCCAAAGCTGAATGGATAGGTTATTTTCTTCCAGAAGCAGATCTTTTTTTTTCCTTCCTCAAAAATAATGAAGCAGTGGTAAGATCCAGGGGGATCACGGGCACATACTCCCTCTACCATGGTCGGCTCTTCTTTTTTTTTTTTTTTTTTAAAGATTTTATTTATTTGACAGAGAGAGACAGCGAGAGAGGGAACACACGCAGGGGGAGTGGGAGAGGGAGAAGCAGGCCTCCTGCGGAGCAGGGAGCCCGATGTGGGGCATCGATCCCAGGACCCCGGGATCATGACCTGAGCCGAAGGCAGACGCTTAACGACTGAGCCACCCAGGCGCCCCATGGTCGGCTCTTCTCTTCCTGGATGTGTATCACTTGGCGAGCAAGCTGTTTTACTTCTCAAAAGCCCGGGGTTTTCCGTCAGGAAAAAAAAAAAAAAGGCAAGAATATGGATATAAAAAGATAAATGGTAGCTATTATTGGGATTGTTTTTTAAATGTCCTTCCCACAAAAGCAGTTCATCAAAAGAGAAACCCATTAGATTGTCTCTTAAAAGAATGCTTATTTGCACTTTATTTGCATTACTTTCTTTCTCTTGAATGCTCCTAATACCCTAAATGGCTTTTAATTTCTCAACTCAGATTTGTCTTTGAAAACAGGTGGATGGTCCCTACCCGCGTAAAGATGAGGCTCTATTTTTAGATCCAGTTCATCACAGACATCTCGGAATAATGCAGAACTGGGTAGCAGTGAGGAGGTCAAGTTGCCAGGACCTGCGTTCAGAGTCCTGCTCTGTAGTCCTAGCCAAGTTGAACCTTCTGAGCCTCTGCCTCATCTATAAAATGAATTTAATAAGAGTACTTCTGTCACAGGGTTTTTGTGAGAATTACATGAGGCGGTCTGTGTAAACCTCAGCACCCTTTATGCCCTGCTAACATTTATTAAAATGTTGTTCTCCTCCCTCTTTTCTCTAAAGTACAAATCTCAACTCCTTGAAATAACTCAAACCTTGTCTCCCGTGAAACTGCCTCATGAAACACTTGAGTGTGGCGTGCAGTGTCACGGTGTTCTGAGACGGTCGCAGACACTAACCAGATGAGCATTTTATATATAGTGAGAGATACACAGTGATTTTGAGGGTATCTTCTGTTAATGGTAAGGATCCTAGTCTTCCGCTTGGAACAGTTCTGGACAATGTAAAAGCTGTGAATGGGCTTAAAGGAAAATACTAAACAGAAGTGCAGGTGGGACGTGGCTGTGACAAATGTGTGGAGGTGGAAGATAAGCAAGGGGCATGGTGGAGACCACGTCACACTTGCAGTCCGAAAACCCAGATTTCACCTCAGCATCCCGTTAGATTTGAGATCCAATAGACATTTGTGTGAGATGTGACTTTAGCCTCTTCTGGCTCTCTGACTTCGGACACCTTAATTAATATTTCCCTCCCTCCCTCCCTCCCTCTCTACAAATATTTATGACGGTCTGTCACATTTCCTTATCTTAAAAACGTAGATGCTGCTTTATGGGGTTTTCATAAAGAAGCCATGCAAAGTGAGAAGTCATTGACAGCATATATATCTCACCTACTTGGTATACGTCTGCTCTGGGAAGCTTAGGCCTGGTGTAGCAGGTGCTCCGGAAGCTTTCGCTCTCGTGTTATTCGGGACTTGTGTTGCAAGTGATAGAATCCCCGCTTCAACCAGCTCGGGGGAAGAGGAACGTACTGTCTGGTGTACTCAGTCTGCAGGAAGGTTAGCAGTGACCTTGGGTGCCTCTGGAAGGCAGGACTCCGACACCACTGCTCGGGTCTGGTGCTGTGTGTGGGTTATCATGCTGTCTGGCCAGATTGTTCCCTACAGATGGAGACAGAACCCCTGGCGGGCCCCAGGCCCTCCTCCCCAGAAAGGATCTGCACCTTGCGGTCCCTGTTCCCAAGGCCAGAAGACCTGTGAGGAGCCTGAGCCCAGTGTGGGTCAGGTGCCCACCCCGCCAGCCAGCGGGGTCCACAACTGGAAAGGGCAAGTGGCCAGTTGAGCCACAGGTTGAGAGTGGCGGGAAAGACCATCTTGCAGGACAAGGGAGTGACCGTTGCCTGCTGGCAATGCATTTACCCTTTCGTCTCTTTTCGTGCGACCTTCAGGGGTAGGACTTACCGTTGCTGGCCTTCAGTTTTCTCCTCTGAAGTTTCGAGGTGTCGATGATGTCATGGATGTGAGTGTACATTGAATGGTCTTAAATTTTATGTAGATAAGTTCATTATTACTGCTGTTACTGCTCATGCCTTCCAAATCTTGACACCCCATCCAGGGGTCCCCAGTCTCTGGATCGTTGGCCCTCGGGGAAGCAGAGAGGGGGTTTAAAGTTATTTTAAGAAGTTAGGTCAGGGCGCCTGGGTGGCTCAGCTGGTTGAGCGACTGCCTTCGGCTCAGGTCATGATCCTGGAGTCCCGGGATCGAGTCCCGTGTCGGGCTCCCTGCTTGTCGGGGGGTCTGCTGCTCCCTCTGACCCTCCCCCCTCTCATGTGCTCTCTCTCTCTCTCATTCTCTCTCTCAAATAAATAAATAAAAATCTTTAAAAAAAAAAAAGTTAGGTCAGTGTGCCATATGTATATCTATTTTGAATACAACCCTTTTGAAATTTGATTTCGAATTGAAACACCCCTTCTGAAAAGAGCACGTATCCTAAGTGCCCAGTCTTCACAAACAGCACAATTGTATATCCAGCCCCTGAATGAAGAAGCAACAGTGACAGTCCCCTAGATCCTTCCCCAGCTTGTAGCACAAGTAGATTGATCTAGATGTGCTTATTTAACTCCATCTAAGAAATCATCTGAAAGCATTACCAGCATCATGGTAGCGTTTTCCTTGCTGTCCTTTTTCAGTAAACAGAATTTTAAAATACAGCTGGCCTTATGTCATTTTTTTGTATGCTAAAAGGAATCTTCAGGTCACTCTTATTACACCCTTTTAAATGTTTTCTTCCTGGCTGAAATTACCATCAGGTGATAAGTGTTGGAACGGTTCCCGTAGTTACGCGTCATTCACGTCTTAGGCTTGCCTGCGTCCCTTCCCGGGTACCACCCTCTCCCAGTGAGAGAAGTAAGTCTTCCTCTATCTTAAGTGTCTTGTATTTTCTTTCCCATGCGGAGCTTGGGGTGATAACTGACTGACCACCATGTTGTCAGCTTCACCCAGCACTGAGCTTTGTGGGACGACTCTGCATTTACCCCCCAAACATGACTCCTCAGATCCTGGGCACTTCCAGTCTCTGAACTGGTCTGCTGTTCATAAATATGTCCGCATAAGTATGTCTGTGGTAACTCAGCAAAACAAATGCCATTACGAATGATCTACCAAGTTTTCCAACATCTTTTCCCCCCCGTTTTTCTCTTTTAGGCTCTAGACCAAGATAGAACAGCCTTGCAGAAAGTGAAGAAATCTGTAAAAGCAATATATAATTCCGGTCAAGGTAAGTACTTACCAAAGCAGACAGCATGAATTATATATAATGTCTACAGTTTTCTCTGTTATCTGTAAGATGCTATGTTTATAGGAGACTTGATACCAAAGGAAAAATAAGTAGGTCAAAGAAATTCAGCTTTTCTCTTTTTTCTCGGTTTCTTCTCAGCCTACACCAGTTACTGTTTCCAAACTTAAACGATTAAAGAACCTGAGTTGCAGTGGGTTTTAGTATACATTTAAAAACTTGGCAGGGCTACGGGGAATTTTGTCACAAAATGGGACATGTGACGTAGGAGCTATTGATCATCTCTCGTGTAGTTGGTCAGTCTGTAGCTCAGTGGCCTCAGTGAGGGACGCAAGGATCTTTCCTTCTGCCGTACACATTTGGAAATCAATATTGGTGCTGGGCGTGGGGTGAGAGAAGGGGGGAGGTTGAACTGAAACCCGGAGAGACCTGCCAACCAGAGTCTATTCTTGTGGCTGAGGGCGTGTCCGGTAACCTGTATCACTGAATGTGTTAGCTGGGTCTGCTGACTTTGTCATCTTGGCAACAAAAGTCTGTTTTCAGGGGATCAGAAGAAGTAAACCTAGTTAAGATAAACAATGGCTAACCACAAGAAAGGGTAGGTTCCATCGCCCCAGGGAAGGAGAGGGGAGGCTTGGAACTGTCAAGTGAGTTTCAAGGTCTCTGACTCACGTCTTTTGTTAGGATTTCTGTGGTACTAGCTCACCTACCCAGAGAGAAGGTCTGAGGAATCCGTTTTCTGTAGCATAACAAACCCCCGAGGGGATGGCAGCGAGTCCAATGGAAAGGGCACAGACTTTGAAGTTGGACCAGTGTGGGTTTGTACCCCCACCCTGCCCCTTACTAGCAATGTAACCTTAAGCTGGTTACTTCACTTTTCTGAACCTCCGTCTTTTCTGTAAAGCACAGATTGTGGTATTACAGTGTTGTTGAAGGGAGTTAAGGAGCTCATATCTATAAAGAGCCTATCACCTCAGGGCAGTTCAGTAAATGCCATACATTCATATTTTATATAAATTTTATATTTTATTTATATTCATACTCATAATTGTCATAAAATTTTGGAGTTGAAAGGAATGTTGAAAAAGGAAAAACTCAACCTTCAGATACTTTATGGAACTCCCCTCCTTATCAGAGGTGGGAATCAGTCTCAATAAGCTGGAAACCCAGTTGTCTCTTGTCTTCAAAGCCCTTCGGCCTAACTGGTAACCCATTCTGTATCCTGGTTTCTTGATACCCCTCTCTCTAATTTCTTTATATCTAAGAACACACTAACTTCTAATTAAGATATAGGTAATTAGATGATTGCCTAGTTATGTAGTGATGTTTTAAATGTTTAAATATTTCAAACGTTTTAAGTCTTGGCCTAATTTATATAACTTCTACCATAGCTTCATTCTGATTTACTCCCAAAGTATGGTAGTCCCTTTCTAGATATTTGCAATTTGTGGAGAGGTGGGTGGGGCATATAACTAGGAGGTAGCATGAGGAGAAGCTTCTGAGGTGCTGATACTGTTCTGTTTCTTGATTTGGGGATGATTACATAGTTAAGTCCATTTTTTGATAATTCATCAAATGCTACACTTAAGATTGATGTACTTTTTTATATGGATGCAGGTATATTATGCATCAATGAAAGTATATATAAGATTTATATACAAATAGGTTTATTGAAGCATTGATTGTGACCATCCAGATCTGTTCTGGAAAAACAAAAAACAAATGGGGATTTTTTAAGATCTATTTAATAGAATAAAGTAGTTTTTATGAAAAAGAAACTTAGTGTAGATCACTAACTTTATCAGTACTTGTTAAATTACTTAACTTCCATGAATCTTAAATTACCTCACCATAAAATGAGAAAATAGTATCTGATTTGCAGAGTATCAAATGGATAAATGAAGTAATATTTAAATCCACCTAACAAACTTCCTGCCACATCATAGATGCTTCACACGTGGGAAAAATGACAGCTAGATCAGCGGCATGGGTTCCTTCTCTATATTAATTCAGTCTCCTGCAGATAGCACTGGACCAGCCCAATTTTCTAAAGAGCTTAATGAGCCATAATCTGCCTCAGGAATAAGTGTCAGTTCTCCATACTGTTATGGTGTATGCTTGAGGCTCTCAGCTTACGAGTCACAGAAGAGAGACCTCTGATTTGCATCAGAATGCTGCTGCCATATTTACTCTGCTAGGGGCTCCACGTAACTCCTTCCCCCCACCCAGTTCCCTTGCTCAAGACGCATCCCCTCCGTGTCCTGCAGTGACCACAATCACATTCAGCTCCTCACACAAAGGCTCTTTTACTTGGTAGGGATGGGCTTCATCTTGTTCTTTAAAGGGCTTTCCTTGGTCACAGCTGTCTTGGCCATGGCAGAAGGGAGAGGTTGTCCCTGCATGTGCGTAAGGTCGTGAGTTCAAGGAATGTGTGTGATGAGGGAGCAGCAGAAGGCTGGCTGAAGACAAAGCATAAGCTGACATCCTGCAATCTCCCTCCACCCCCCATTCCTGGGTGGGACATGTGTGACATTCTTCCAAGAATCTCCCAACTATCTTAATGCCTTGATAGAGGGGTAAACAACCTTACCTGGACAATGGCAAGGCCTCTGGTATCTTTAGGTCCTCTTTAGCATAGGAGAGTTCTTTTGAAACCTCCCTTTTCCTTACCTCCCCCAACCCCATAGTATATAATCAGTCACCCCCCACAACCCTCCGGTACAGCAGCTCTTTCTGCCCACGGGTCCTGTCCCCTCACTTTAATAAAATCACCTTTTTGCACCAAAGACGTCTCAAGAGTTCTTTCTTGGCCGTCGGCTTCGAACCCTAATAATGTCTTTCCTGCATCAGTGTGCGGTTTGGTTGCCTTTTCCTCCATGAGATTGTTCTCGCCTGGTGGATGGGGGCCACAGCTGGCTGAGCGTTGATCACTCCCACCCTGGATGGATTAGGGGTTCTCCTGTGTACTTTGCGGTAGGTCTCTACTATCTAACAGTGTAGCTTCTAGTCACATATGGCTTTTTAAATTTAAATTAATTAAAATACAGTAAGATTTAAAATTCAGGTCCCCCAGTCCCAGTATTCACATTTTGAGTGCTCAGTAGCCACATGGGACTAGCCGCTACAGTATTGGACGGCACAGACCCAGGGCATCCCCATCATCCCAGGAAATCATTTTGCTGCTCGAGAGCGTATGTCCCATTGTATTGTAACTGTTGACTGGTCTCTCTGGCATTAGGCCGGCAAGTGTCAACCCTGACTTTTCATGAGAATCACCCAAAAACACTTAAAACACAAACACAGGGGTCCCTCAGGCCCACCTGCCAAGAGTTGTTCTAGAGTGAGGCCCAGGTATTGGGATTCTAATAAATGACCCCACAGGTATTATGCAGGTAAAACTGAGAGCTGCTGCACCAGCCCATGACCCACTTGATGAGGGCTGTTACTCTGTCTTTTATCTTTATATATTATGTATTTGTCACCATAGTTTATTAATTCAACAAATGTTTATTGAGCAACTGTTATATGATACTGTTCTGGGGGTTGAGGATAATACACAAATCAGAATCTCTGCCTTCATGAATTTTACAGTTCAGTGGGAGAGATGGATGTTAGATCCCCAAACCAGAAAGGATTTTATCATTTAGACACTGGAAAGCTTCCCAAGAGGGATCTGATACAGTCTGACAGGGTGCTCAGTGGAACACCTCTCAGAGGATGTGGTGTTCACTGGGTGTTGATTGTACTAAGCTAAGCTGAGCAACCTATGAGGTAGGGCCAACGTCACCCCCATTTTATAGATGGTGGGGCTGAAGCTTCAAGAGCCAGGCAAACTTCAGCAAGGTGCCATGCCTAACAGTAATGGAACTTGGCTCCAGCCTTGCTGTTAACAGCTACTCTCCACCTGTCTTCTACCTGCCATTTAGTAGGGGTTCAACAGATATGCAGTGAATTGCTCCATGGTGGCTAGAGAGGTCCCCGAGAAGCTCTCCGTGAATGGCTGTTCAATGTTTAATCATGTTTAATCAGGACGTGAGTGAGTCGCTTCAGTGTAACTTCCCAGGAGTGTAATCCCGGATGACTTTACAAGTTCCTGGAGAGAGGGGCCACACTAGTTACCATGTCCATGGCTTGGAAGTGCAGGGAGAAACTCGACCTCACAGACCGCTGGGACCTTATAGGGTTTCCGCCATTACAAACGAGTGTAGCTTGTGTGAGCAGCACTGTGACATTTAATTCTTAAAAAATAGCTAGATGAGTAAAACAGTGGGGTTGCCGATCTTTCCATGATACATGCTCAGTGGAATCTGGGTTATTCCCGTCCAAGGGCTTTTGGCCTAATCCAGAGAAGCCACAGAGGCTGAACCCTGGTATCTGTTTCCCAGTGTTTTCATAATTTTCTTGTTTTCTCACAGTGCTTAAGTGACACAAAACCCATGTGATGGTCTTTAAAGTTCTAAGAAGGATTTTTTATTTCTGGTTTGAGATGACCAGCCAGCCCACCACCACCACGACCTACCCCACCAGATGATTTGAACATGGTTTGTATTTATTTGACAGAGCGCACAAGCAGGGGGAGTGGCAGGCAGAGGGAGAGGGAGAAGCAGGCTCCCACTGAGCAGGGAGCCCTAGGAGCAGGGAGCCCCAGGATCATGACCTGAGCCGACGGCAGACGCTTAACCCACTGAGCTACCCAGGCACTCCTTCCCAGATGATTTGAAAGATGGTTGAGAATGGTAAAGGGTCT
The DNA here is from genome assembly GCF_002201575.2 of Neomonachus schauinslandi. Taxonomy (NCBI): domain Eukaryota; kingdom Metazoa; phylum Chordata; class Mammalia; order Carnivora; family Phocidae; genus Neomonachus; species Neomonachus schauinslandi. The sequence goes on along the minus strand of NC_058406.1, from coordinate 176,709,878 downwards.
TATTTTACAATGTATTTATTATGATTACACATAAGCTTTATCAGTATGAATTGGAACACAGTATAACAACAAATTTTATTGGAAAGACAAGTTATCTCCCCAGAAGCCCTTTAGTTTGAAAATGGCTTGGGGACTTTGTCTCTTTCTCTTATGCCCCGTTGTGTATGAGGACATTCAAAAACAAAAAACTGAGTTCTGTGAACTGCTTGATCAAGGGAAAATTTTCCAAGCTATTCAGCCTTCCCGTCTTGTTTCTAAGTTTTGAAGTGTTGATGTTTTTTGTTTTGTTTTGTTTTTTTAAAGATTTTATTTATTTGACAGAGACAGAGACAGCGAGAGCAGGAACACAAGCAGGGGGAGTGGGAGAGGGAGAAGCAGGCTTCCCGCTGAGCAGGGAGCCCGATGTGGGACTCGATCCCAGGACTCGGGGATCATGACCTGAGCCGAAGGCAGCCACTTAACGACTGAGCCACCCACGCGCCCCTGAAGTGTTGATGTTATTAATCTGTGAAGTATATTGTCATTTAGAAGTTTGCCTTGGTACGTGTGTCCTTCCCTCCCTCCTTCCTCCCCTCCCCCACTTCTCTGTTCCCCTAATGTATTTAAAATAGCTAGTAGTTTCTTGAACACTAGAGACTTTAAAATATGTTGCAGTCTTTGACACTTTTTCTTTCCAAGGGCAGAGCCTAATTCTCTTCTCCTGGAATGTGTGCCAGACTTACTACCCTCCTCTAATGAACAGAATGTGATGGAAGTGATATCATGAGATTTCCAAGGCCAGTTCATAAAAGAGATCACTTCCACCTGGGTCTCTCCACTCCTCCATCATTTGTTCTGGAGGAAGCCAGCCACCCTCTTTGCGAGGAAACCATGAACCACCACTGTAGCGACTGCCAGCCCCAGTCATGCCTTCAGTTGCCTGCAGCCCTGCTGACATGCCGCCTCAAGCTTTGTACGAGACCCTGGCTCAGAGCAGTAGACGAGGGACTGGCATTCATAAGATTTCTGCCCTTGCAGACATGGGCGTGTGCACGCAAATCCCAGGCTCAGCAAAAGTCAGTGTGTGTTTCTTGAGAAAGAGGAGCTCGCTGCTTGTCAGTGCTGTTAAAAACACAAAGTGAAACATACCGTACTTTTATAAAATGAAAGAGGCATGTATTTCGTAGAAAGCATGGGTGCACCAAATTTTTTGTTCTGTCAATGATCTAGTTGGGTTGCATTTGTTAATCTTTTTGAACAGATGTATTATTACATCCATGTACACTTTTCCTTGGGAGTGAAGACCAAGAATATTCCTGCTACTAGGTCTTTTTCTGTGATAATTTTTTTTCACAAATCCAAATGTGGATTTTATTATTAAATAGTGGCTTCCTTAAAATTCATGCCAAGATCTATTTGGAATACATTTTAGCTTATTAGTAACACATGGTGCCCCCTAGAAACACATAACATTGTTAGTCTGAAAGTTGGGACTCTTTAAATCCTTTAATTTTAGTGAATAAAAAAAATGACAGTGGTATGTAATTTGATTGCAAGCATATGATATGGAAGCCTTATTTCCAAAATAGAGCACGATTGTCATAAATAGTTCAATAACCTTTTCACATTAGGGAAAAAAGCAGTTTTCCTTTGCCTTCCCCTTTTGGTTTAGAATTATGGAGTGAGTAGTTTTATAAGAACATTTGTGTTTTCTAAATCAAAATTAATGTGTGATGTTCGCCCCAGATTTTCATTTTGTTAATTTTATCTATTTTAAGAAATAGCTCACAGTGTGTGACGAAATCTAAGATTTTAAAGGTAAGGTGCTAAATTCATCAGTGGATAGGAAAGTGAATGGTTTTGTATCTAAGGAAGTTCATTTTAGCTCTTTTAGTTAACATTTTGTCAAATTTAAAGGTATAGTAGGAAGTGAATTGTAACCAAAATTGATAAATTAAGTTTCGTGTCTTACCGTTGTATCATGTAATGGTATTTTTAATCCTGTAGTATTCAGTGGGGAGAAAAAGTTTCCTAACTGAAATAGTTAAGAGATAAAATAGATTAGAATTTTAATAGAAAGATGTGGAAGCATAAAACGTCAAAAGGTATACAAAGAGCACCTGGTCTGTTTAGGAAATTTTATATATTTTTTGCTATTTTCTAAGTTTGCAGATTATCATCTGATTTTTGAAAATTTTTTGAATTAAAGTAAACTTGTTAGTAAAGAAATAATTTTAAGCCCTCAGAAGTAGAAGGCTTTAGATTGAAATTGTAAATACCTTTTGGTGGTGGTAGTGATTTAAGCAAAGTCTAAACAAATTACTGGGGCCTGCAAGGCATTTTGCAATTGTGGGTCCATCATTACTCCTTAGGAGGTGAAAACAAGTTGAAATAATGAGTTCCTTCAAAATGGTCAAGGAAGGAAGCTTTTTCCAAAAGGAAGTATACTTATCCAGGAGAGTATTACTCCTCAAATTGTGAAGGGATAAAATAGGAGGAATTTTTACAACTGCATTTAGAAAATCGAAGTCTCTTTCTAGAGTAATCTTGTAACTCCTAGGCTGTTTAAGAAGTTCCAGTTTTCATATTCAAGCCATTGGCTGAAATACTGTTACTTAAAATCAGAGGCTATCTGGGTGTGGGGGGGGAGGTGCACACACTTCATCTGCTGGCCTGGAATGAGGGCTCTCAACTTTAAAATGAGTTAATTTTTTATGATGTATGCACTCATGGGAGCATTCTTTATGAGAAATTAAGTCATTTTATTTTTTTTTAAATATTTTATTTGTCAGAGAGCACGAGTGGGGGGTGGGGGGGGAGCGGCAGGCAGAGGGAGAAGCAGGCTCCCCGCTGAGCAAGGAGCCTGATGCCTGATGTGGGGCTTGATCCCAGGGTCCTGGGATCATGACCTGAGCAGAAGGCAGACATAACCGACTGAGCCACCCAGGTGTCCCAAGAAATTAAGTCATTTTAAATAAAATTGGGAGTGCTCATTCCACAACCAGTACCTTGGGTTTTTTTTAAAGCCTCAAGATGAAGAACAGAAATACTCGGTTAAAGGTAAATATAAAAACACGTCCTCTACCTTAATAGTCCAAATTTTGTAGAAATAACAAATTACATGGGCGCCTGGGTGGCTCAGTCGGTGAAGCATCTGCCTTCAGCTCAGGTTATGATCTCAGGGTCCTGGGATCGAGCCCCATGGCAGGCTGTCTGCTCAGAGGGGAGTCTGCTTCTCCCTCTCCCTCTTGCTCTTGATCTCTCTTGCTCTTGATCTCCCTATGCTCTTGATCTCAGGCCTGACACTCCCCCTGCTCTCTTTTCTCTCTGTCAAATAAATAAAAAAAAAATTTAAAAAATTTTTTAGAAATAATAAATTACAGCTGACCTTTTTTGAGCGCCTATCTGCCAGGTGTCTTACATACATTTACCGTGTTAGTTATCTCAGCGGTCCTGTATGCAAGACACTATTATCCCCACTTTAGGAGTGAAGTAACCTAGTTTAAATCACTTATACAGCTATTAAGTTTAAATTTAAACTGGTTTATTTACACAGCTAGTAAGCAGTGACGAGATTTGAAAGTTAGGTCTTTGTGATCCCAAGGCTGCTGAGGCAGAATTGTCAGATTAGTAACTGTCAGGTGAGAGTGACTGCCAGCCCAGGATGGGGCACTGAGAACTCAGAGGAGTGTAGGGCCTGGGGGCCCAGTGCCCTGGGGTGACTCACCCGTGCAGGGAGAAGGACAAGTCAAACAAGCAGCAGTCCTACAGCATGAAGGTGCTAGGTTGGTCTCTCGGAAAGAGGAGCAGCTTTCTCACTTTAAATACAAAGCAGGTGGGGCAGGCGCCTGGGTGGCTCAGTTGGTTAAGCATGTCTGCCTTTGACTCAGGTCATGGTCCCCGGATCCTGGGATCCAGCCCTGCGTTGGGCTCCCAGCTCAGTGAGGAGTCTGCTTCTCCCTCTCCCTCTGCCCCTCCCCCCCCAGCTTGTACTCTCTCTCTCTCCCTCTCAAATAAACGAATAAAATCTTATAAATAATACATACATGCATACAAAGTGGAACTGACACTGACTAGCCACACAGTATTTCTCCACCCTCACTCCTGTTACCAGGTGCTCTGTCATTGGCATAATTTATGAATGAACAATGAAGCCCGTAAACCAGTGTATTCTCTGACAGAGACTAAAATGCTTCCCTCACAGCCTTAGTAGCATCATGGAAGAGGTCACACAGATTTGGGGATCAAATACTGACTTAGCCCCTGATTGGTGGCTGGGAGCACTTTGTCAGAGAATACTTTGAGCAGTTGTTGCTTCATTTCTGAAAATGGAAAAATAGTTTCCACCTCACTGGACCGTGGTGAAGCATAACACAGGTCATGTAGGTACCCAACTATAGTGTCAATGATGATTACTTCATCCTCCTTGACTTGAGGCTTTCTGCAATAGCAGAGGGAAATTCGGAACAAACTTAATTGTGTGTGTTTAAATTGCTTCGCTTTACCCACCCCCCCCATGTTGTGAAAGTTGGAAAGAACATACTTAAAATATTTAATATGATACTGGGATATAGCAATCATCAGTGGTAGTTATTATAATTACACCTAGTTGCAAAAATTTAATCAACACTGGAAAAATTTTAGCCAGTATGTCTTCAAATTATTTATTCTTACATTGTTTCTTCTTTTTGTTTCTTGGACTCAAGTTACATTTGTGTTAGACTGCTTGAAATTCTCCCACAGGCCATTGAGATTTTATTTTTAATCTTTAAACTCCTTGTGCTTCAGTTTGGATAATTTCTACCTTCAGGTTTCAGATTTACTGCTCATTTCTTCTTCAGTATCCAGTCTGCTGTTAGTCTCATCCAATTAATTTTTATTTCAGATACTGTATGTTTTTAGTTCTTGAATTTCCGTTTGGTCCTTTTTTAAAACTTCTGTCTTTCCTGAAGTTCTTCATCTCTTCACCCATTTTATCCATCTTTTCCTATAAATTCTTGAACTTATTTATAATATTTATTTTGATGTCCAGCATCTAGGTTGTCTCTGGTTCTGTTTCTTTTGACTGGATTCTTCTCTCTTGATTTTTGACTACATTTTTCTGTTTCTTTGTATGTCTAATAATTTCTGTTTGCATGGTAGACATTTGAATTGTATGACATAGAGACTCTGGATTCCTTTATATTCCTATGAAGTGTGTGGTGTTTTATTCTAGTATGTGGTCAAATTTCTGGTGATGACCATCACCTTGATGTTAGGGTAAGTTTATTTTAGTTTTGCTCATAGTCCCAGGATATAGCCCTTAGTCCTGCAACATCATCCATACTCATATGGCTCGATCTGCCTGGGCTTTCAGCCCAGAGTATTTATCAAGCCCTGCTAACTCTGTGGGATTTGAATTCCAAACTCTCCTCAGCGTTGGGAAGTTGCTGGAATCTGCTTAGCTCTTTAGATGTTGTTTTCTGCTGGGCTTCTTGAAGTATATGCTGCTCAGGTCAGCCAAGGACTGGAATTGAGGGTTTCCTTTCCTGTGACTTCTTCCTTTCTAGGATTTTCCCCCTCAATTTCCAGCTGCTGAAGCAATCCTAAACTCTGACCTCTGATACCTCAGCTGAGTAAAATGCCACTTTCTGCTTGTGTTCTGTTCTCCTTGCCCAGCATGGACTCAAGTCTGCCCTTAGGAGAAAAGCCAGTTAAATATGGTCTTCTCTGGTATGGTTCTCTTCCTTAAAAGGTGATATCCCCTCCTGTTTCTGCCTGCTTTTGTTTGCTCTCCAGTGGCTTCAAGTGGTTGTTTTTTATGTTTTGTCCATCATTCGTATTCGTTATAAACAGGAACATTAGTATGGTACAGGTTACTCTGTCAAATTACCAACTGCAGATCCTTAATTATAAAAATTATATATGAGTAATTCGTTTATTAAGATATAAGGGATTGACAAAACACTCTTGACTCACAGGTATTTTAGCATAGTTGGACTTTATGACAGTATATTAAAGTGACTTGAAGAGAGATATGTCTTCAGCTCAGGTTTTGGATCACAAATACCTGAATACAGAAAAGAGGCACTTTGTTCAGTCAAAACTATTTACAAAGTACAGGAGAGGTGCATGGGTAATTAAATGATAGGATAAGCAGTCCTTTGCGTTCTTGAACTTATGGTTTATTGTAAACTAAGTATATTTACCTTATAGTCATACTTTGAAGTTAAGTTTTAAAGTCTGCATGTTTGGGAGGGGTGCCTGAGTGGCTCAGTTGGTTAAGCGTCCCAACTCTTGATCTCAGCTCAGGTCTTGACCTCCAGGTTGTGAGTTCAAGCTTCATGCTGGGCATGGAGCCTCCTTTAAAAAAAACCCCAGAAACCTTTGGGCTCTCAGCTCAGCGGGAAGTCTGCTTGAGATTCTCTTTCTCCCTCTACCCTTCCCCCCCATACACGTGCTCGAGTGCTTGCTCTCTAAAATAAATAAATAAATCTTTAAAAAAATAAAAAATGAAGTCTCCACATATGGGAAGTAACCCATGGAGTCAAAATAACCATTGAAAATCCTTGTATGTCTAATAAAGCCACTTGAAATTATAACTCATTTGGTATTTTTTAAAGTATTGGCATTCCTTTAGGAGCCATGGTATTTAAAACACATACACACATACATACACATACACAGTCTTTCAGGCGGTCACCCTTAGCTCAGGGAGAAGCTTCCCCTGTGAACAGGTGAGGAAAGGGCAGATGGTACCATCCCTCCTGCTCCCAGACACATACTCATTATTGAGTGATGGGAGGGCCCAGGGCTATTTACACTGTTTTTGCTCTCTCTTTCCCTTGTTCTTCCAAATTTACTGAGTCTCACAAATTAAAAGCACAGATGTGTGATACCCTCCTTGACAATTACAGCCAAGGTTCTGCGGCCAGCCTCTATCTTTCTGCCTCTTAGTCCAAGTCACATTTTGACCATGTTCTTAGATGGTTTATGTCTCATCAGACTAGGGTTGTGTTTTCCTGTATAATGACATGGCAGTTAAACTGTAGCGAAAAGTCTGGAGGAATGCCAGGGTCTCCAGTTTTATTTCTGTGTATGGTATTCTCCCTAGGTTTGCTTAAATTCTCCCTCTCTCACACATGCTCCCCTGACCATGTGGAGTGTCCCCTGTGAGACAAACCCACCACGGCTCTTTTCAAAGAAGGCCCCGTCTTAAGGTAACCATGCTCTGGGATAACCTCTACAAAGCGGTCATGCATGTGTTGAATTCCATTTGCGGTTTGGATGAGGACATGAATTTTAAAGTGTCTATCTCTAGGACTGGAAGTACCCTCCAGCTGACTCTTTAGCCAGGAAGATAACTACTTATTGATTTTTCTGACGCCCTGCTTATGTATGGAAATCACGCAAGTTGTTATTGATTCTGAAGTGTTTTTCATAAATCATCAATGATGTAAGACAGAGTGATTGGGGGTTGATGGAGGATGACTATGCATGGCCAGTCTGTCACCTGCGCACACAGACAACAGGATATTCTCGGATCTTCCGTGTCTCTGATAACCTGTCAAACTTCTACTTTTTCTTTATAGAGAAGTGCAGGGGGCTTGCACTCTGGAACACCTGGGGCTGGTTTTTTTTTTTTTCTTTTAATGGCATTTTCTATTTGTTTTTCTCACTGTAATTATATTAACATGTTTGCACTAGAAAATTCAGATAAAAGAAGAAAATGCTAATCAGCCACATTTCGTTCTTAAACTCTTTTTCATCGTGTGGATTCTGAATCACACACGGCACACTTGAGGGGGCACCAGGCACATTTGTGTGCTCTGCCGTCCTTGTTCTCTTACTTGTCTGCACTCAGGGCGATGCCTTTTCCAGGAGCCCTGGGGTGGAGACGCCTGTATTGCTGTACTGTTTGGGGGTGGTCTTTGCTGCCTGCACAGTGAGGAGTGGGGGAGGCCTTCTGAAAGAGCACTGGGATGTGATCTCGGCTCTGGCTCCGAGCAGCTGAGTGTTCCTTAGCAAGTCCTTTCATTTCTCGAGACCTCAGTTTTCTTCTCTATGAAAAAGAGAAGATGATCCCTACCTTATCTATTGATGAAATAGTGGTTATGAAATGAGACCAAGATTCTTTTGCAGTCTGCAAGGCATGATGTATGCCCCAAGGTGGGCCTCATAGGGTCCAACAAAGAATGCCTTTCTCAGGGGCGTCTGGGTGGCTCAGTTGGTTGAGCATCCGACTCTTGATTTTGGCTCAGGTCATGATCTCAGGGTCTTGAGATGGAGCCCCACATCGGGCTCCACGCTCAGTGCGGAGCCAGCTTATCCTTCTCCCTCTGCTGCTTCCCCTGCTGACACTCCCTCTCTCTCTCAAATAAATGAGTCTTTAAAAACAAAAAAAAGGTATTTCTCCAGCCACCAAACCCAGAGAGGCCTGCTTGCACGTTTTGATCTCTTTTCCACACATAGGCTGTTGCCCTCCCTCAGACTCTCTGGACTCTGCACCTATCGAGGGCAAGAAGCTTTGTCTTTAGTTTCAGCTGACATTTCTCTCTGATCCTTAACATTCTGCGGTCGTCGATCCCTTTGTAATTGGAGAACAACAGACCTTCTCCAAATTAATAAAAAACTTGCAGGGCAGAATTTTTCAGGTAATTTTAGGAGTTTTTAGAAGCTCTGAAATTGAGGTCAGAACCATTGATTGATACAAATAGTACATTATATGTAGAATATGCATATAACATATATAATAGTAATACATAAATAAATGGTTAAAAAAATAAATATTGGAAATGTATGCTCTAAAATGTTTTACCAACAGGTATAGTTGATCAAAAATAGTCTGGAGAGCACTAGTCTAGAGATACCTACACGGTCCGGTCCTAGCCTAGCCTACCTCATTTACCAGGACAAGAACCCAGTGAACTTTCAGTTAATCTCGAATTATTTAACACGTAACCACGACCTGAGCTGAAGGCAGACACTTAACAACTGAGCCACCCAGGCGCCCTATTTAACACGTAATTTTTAAACCAAGAACCTGAAGCTCGGAAGGACTAAGGTTGCATACCTAATGACCTACCTAACCTTTCTATACCAGGGTAGGTGCTTAATGAAAGTTTGTGAATTAATCATGAAATGTGGGGCCATATTTTTAAATTACACCTATTTACAAAAAAGCTCAGCCCCTTCGAATGGTGGGCAGTCAACTGTAGAAGGCTGGAATAGAAGAGGAATGGTTGTCTCCTTCCTAGCTTTTCTTCGGGGGCAGATCTCAAAGCATGAACATTACCCAGAGAGCTGTGAGCAAACCCAAGTGTGATGTGGATTTTATCTGGCAGTTAGGAGGCCTGCCTGAGGGAGCCAGAAGAGAGGGCTTTTTAAATGCTGAGTAATAGCCTTGTGGAACTCTGCGGGCATCTTGTCTTGGGGTTCTGCTAGTTAATGGATTTGTCAGTTGTTGCGGAAATGGGAGTCTGCATGCTGAGTTTCCAGATAACACCCTTGGGGCTGGAGCAGATTCTTGCAGAGGCTTGGCTAGAATTTCGAAAGAACAAATCCAAATTCAAAATGACCTTGAAAAATCAGAGGAATGAGTCATCCCGAGTGGCATGGAGAAAGGCAATTTAAAAAAAATGTGCACAAGCCTTTCTGCCTTTAAGGATGTTCTTTTAATCTTTAACAAGTTTGTACTGAGTGGTGGTGGGAACAGATGAGGAAACAGAGGCCCAGGGAAGTGAAATAACTTGCTCATAACCGAGGGACAAGCAGACTCCCCACTGAGCAGGGAGCCAATGTGGCTGGATCCCAGGACCCTGAGATCATGACCTGAGCCAAAGGCAGATGCTTAACCTACTGAGCCCCCCAGGTGCCCCAACTCTTCATTCTTCAGGGTGTTGCTCAGGTCACCTCTCTTGGCTGCATCCAAGTTTTGTCCATGTATTCCTTTACTTACCAGATACTACGTGGGTGCCTCAAGACACTGTATTAAATAAGGAATATATTTTCATGCAGAAGAAAGAAAATAAAATGCATTGCTGATGGATAAAGTATTTAAATACTCAAAAGAGAATAAAACTAAACCAAATAGAAGGCTCAGGAACTTTCTTTAACATTAGAACCCTTCCTCATGCTATATAAAGAGATATATTAGGTTGAATTAAAGCTTTCTTTGTTTTTTTAAAAAAATACTAAATACTAGAAGATTTGGGAACCTAAGCAAGGTAGGAATCCCAAAAGTTTTTGGGTAAAGATTGGTATGTTTGACGACATGAAATGTAAAAAGTTCGGTGTGGCAAAGAACACCATAAACTAAGTGAGGAGACAAATGGGAGAAAATGTTTGCAGCACGTATTACAACAGATTGTTGTCCCTTCTGCAGAAAGTCTCCCTACAGATTGACAGGGAGAAGACAAGGATGGAAAACAACAGGCAGGAAAGGAAATGTGAATGGACAATAAAATACAGCAAGATAACTCGGGCTTACTATACAGTCCAGTTTTTCACGTCCCTGTGGCGAGAATTAAGAAGAACAGTAACATCTATGTGCTAGCGAGGCTTTAGGGAAATATAGTCTTCTGTTTGTACTGCTGTTGGGTCTGTGCATTGCTACCACCAGCCTCTTTGGAAACATAGCAGTAGTAATTAAAATTTGAAGTATGCACCCTACCCCCCAACAATTCTACTTTTGTGAATATATCTTTTCAGAGATAAAGTGACAGCATGTAAGAACTTATGGATAGAAATACTTATTGCAGCATTGTTTTTTGGTAGCAAACACTGTGGGAGTCTCTCAGGGAGATAGTTCTCCAAATCATGGTGGAGTTTACTATGGAATATAATCACAGTTAAAATAATGAATTAGAGTTAATTACATTCAGTTTCTTGATCCCTATTCAGTAGGGAAAAAGCAAGCCACGGAGTCTTGTATTTAATATCGCATTTGTGGGGCATCTGGGTGGCTCAGTTAATCATCTGCCTTCAGCTCAGTCATGATCTCTGGGGTCCTGGGATCGAACCCCGCATCGGGCTCTCTGCTCTGGGGAGCCTGCTTCTCCCTCTCCCTCTTCCCCTCACCCCCCCCCGCCCCCCCCCCCCCCATGCACACTCGCACGCGCGCTCTCTCTCTCTCTCTCAAATAAAATCCTTAAAAAAAATCCCATTTGGTTTTTTAAAAGTGAGAAAAGGGGAGAAGACCCCTTATTGTATGTATGTATGTATTTTTTAAGCATAGAGAAAGCTTTGCTGAGATTATTAACGCCCCACATCATTAACTTTGCTTATTTCAATTAAGGTATTGGAGAAAGGGAAAGGAAACTATCATTTTTATGAATTATTTTTGTAATTTTAAAAACAAATGGAATTAAAAATTGTAAAGGGTGATTAGTGCTTCAAAGTATGTATAGGATAGTATAAAAGAATTTATCCCTTTGCCCTCTGTGCCAGCACTATAATTTATGACACATATTACATGGCTTTATTGCTACGTTATAGCTCATTGTATTTTATATGCCTGGCACGTGGCCGATACTCAGTATTTTCCGAAGGAAGGAAAAAGGACTTGTTCCAGGAGACTTTACTACGTGCGTTGAGCATTTGGCTTTGCACTGTGTGCCAGGGCCAGTGCTGGGGACCAGGTGAACAACAGATTAGGTAATGCTGGGAACTCGGACATTGCAGGAGGCTGTGGACGGAGTGAATGACAGCCTTGCCTGGCAGGTTACACTTACCTTTGATCTTGAAAGAGGCAGGTTGAGGCCTGGAACTGTGACGGAGCCAGGCGGACTGGAGGACCTGAGGTGGGTTGTGTGGCCCTTGCGCAGCGATCCTGTACCCAGGCTGTGCTCCAGGAGAGCTCTCTGAGCTGGGGAGGCTGAAATGATAAACACAGTTGCGCGGGACTCTTGACACAGAAGATAACTTACATAAAGACACAGAGAGAGAAGCTAGGCCCTCAGGAAGGAAAGTATGGGAAGTTAAGGAAGTGAGACTCACTGCGGGGTGAGGGATGGTTCCTCCCCTATCATAAACACCCACCGTAGGCCCGACGCTGGAGGAAGCGCACTATAGGCTTTTCCCATCCTGTTCACATAGTAACCCTATCAAGAAGCATTACTGCAGTTAGGAGAGCAGAGTCCGAGATGATGATACGGTTTGTCTTAGATCCACAGCTGGTAAGTGGAAGACCTGGGATTTGATCCACAGTCGTATGTATCCTAGAACCCTCCAAGAAATACCATGATGTTTGGATTATACCTGAATGTCCATTAACATCAGAACTTCAGCTCTCCATCTCAGGGTGAATGAAAGTAATAAAGATCTTTTTAGAGGCTTACCATGCACTTTATAGATTATACATCTGTCACATTTCACATACGAAAACCAAGACCAGGGACACCTGGTGGCTCAGTCGGTTAAGCATCTGCCTTCAGCTCAGACCATGATCCTGGGATCCTGGGATTAAGTCCCACATCGGGCTCCTTGCTCAGCGGGGAGCCTGCTTCTCTCTCTGCCCGCCGCTCCCCCTGCTTGTGCTCTCTCTCGCTCTCTCTGACAAATAAAATCTTTAAAAAAAAGAAAGAAAGAAAGACCCAGAAAAGTGCCTTTTCCAAGGTCACAGATGGCCAGTGTGGACCAGAGGGAGTTTCAAACCCAGGTCTCCGTGCCACTTAGGCCCATGTCCCTTCATCATATGATGCCTCAGTAAACATTAGGTGGTGCTTGGTCAGGGTTGGGGAGCTCTTGAGGATGGATTTATTATTAATGCTTTCAAGGCTTTTCCTCATTAAATAGAAATAATCCTTCATGGTTTTATAATGTTCTCTGCTCCTGCGGCTACTGTTTTCCCAAAAGAGCTTTCATATTAATTATGACATCTTTACCTCTTAGCATTCAACCTCAAGGAGTAGGCTGGGTGTAGGTATTATTAGACCTGTTTTATAGATGAATTTAGGCCCCTGAGAGCCTTAGTCACCTGACCAGAGTCACATGATAGAGGCTAGAGCTAAGACCTAGATTTTCAGGTCCCTCGATCACTTGCCGTCTGGCTTAAAAATAGCAGACTTCTAGGGGTTCCCGCACTTAACCAAGCGTAAGGGGGAAGAATACGGGCTGTATAGTGCCTGTCGTCAGCACTTAGCTAGGTGACCTTGGGCGGCCTGCTCCACCCCCTAAACCAGTCCCTGCATCTGGAAAATGGGGAGAAGAATAGCACACCATCCTGAGCATCAAATGAGGTAGTGCAGGGCAAAAGCACAGTTCCCGGCCCATTAAGTAATCAAAAATGTAACTGCAATTAATTTTTCTTGTAATTAGTTATTAACAATTTATTACCACTGTTATAATTATTATGTCATTGTCATTATTGAGGAACAGGAGGTCTGCCTTAGTCCGCTTTGTTTCTTAGTGTTTATCATATAGTAAACCCCAAATGGGTGTTTGTGGCATGTGTCATGGCATCCTTTACAGTGTTTGCTGGGTCTGTCCATGGAAAAGGATGGGTTTGGAATCACATGAGGCTGGGTTCCAGTGCGGATTCACCAGCGATTTTCACTTCTTATCTATTAAACATTGCCCTGAAGGACTTTTAGGATATTCAGTGTGATGTATCCCACTACACAGTCGGTGCCAAATAAGGAGCAGCCGTGATTACAGCGACAGAGAATCAACGGTTGGGTTCATAGGCCAGTTGGGAAGTTTTGTGAAAGTTTCCCGGTTTGATAAGGCCTAGCACAGGGTGAGAATTGGGCAAACATCCGTCAGAGAAAGGCCTGTTTACTATTTGCTGTGGTTCTGAAAATTCTGAGTAGGGCCTCATTGGAGGAATATGCAAGACATTTTTAAAGAACATTGTTTTGTTGTAAGATTTTTATTTGAGAGAGAGAGAGCATGAGAGAGAGAGCACGAGCAGGGGCGAGGAGGGGTAAAAGGAGAGAGAGAAGCAGACTCTTCGCGGAGCAGGGAGCCCGATGTGGACTCGATCCCAGGACCTTGGGATCGTGACCTGAGCCAAAGGTAAACGCTTTACTGACTGAGCCACCCAAGTGCCCCATTTTTAAAGAATATTATTTAAAAAATATATATATATATTGAATTTTAATGTATTCTCAGGGCACATGTTACTACCAGCCCCTCGGAACGTATACTCTTAGGGCTGTCCCTGTCTTCGGAGTATTGCTGGAAGCCTCTGCCCCTGGCGTGAGGATGCCAGGCTGACTCCACCGCAGTGGCCTCTGATGGGCAGCCTGCTGCTGTCATCGCTGTTGTCCTTGTCATAAACATTTACTCAGTTTATCGTGCACCATGCACTTGGCATGCAGTAAATTAATCTCCATAATACCTCTGTGAGGTAAATACCATTGTTATGTCCATTTTACAGCTGGGGAAGATGAGGCTTAGGAAGGTAAGTTACTTGACCAGAACACCACACAGGTTTAGTGATAGGCCTGGGATTTGATCCCAGATCTTTCTGACTTTGGGATGTGGGAGAGAGTCCCCAGCTCTGAGATCTTAAAAAAGCCTAAGAGTAAAATCCCTTATTTAGGAGCGGTGTGACCTCGGACAGGTTTTTGCATCTAAATAATGAGGATGAGGGGCGCCTGGGTGGCTTAGTTGTTAGTGTCTGCCTTTGGCTCAGGTCATGGTCCCAGGGTCCTGGGATCGAGCCCGCATCGGGCTCCCTGCTCAGCGGGAAGCCTGCTTCTCCCTCTCCCACTCCCCCTGCTTGCGTTCCCTCTCTCGCTGTGTCTGTCAAATAAATAAATAAATAATCTTAAAAAAAAATTAAATAATGAGGATGATAACAGTACTTACCTTCCAGTCCTGTTAATAAGAGTGAATGAAGCAATGGACGTGAAGTGCTTAGTGCAGTGACTGGTGTACCCTGGGTACTCGACAAGCCAGCTGTTATCACTATCATTATTGAAATAGTAAATCACTGCTTTGGTATTGCTGTGGGGCTTAAATGTTGAAATGTATATAAAGGCCCTTTCAAGCTGCATGGAACATCTTAGGTGATTAGTATACGTTAGTCATCACCCCAAAGAAATGCCAGCAGTTGAAATCCTAAATGGCCCTTTCTGGTTCAGCTGGTAAAACTATATTATTTTGTCCTTTTTTCAGAACTGAAAGGAATTACCTAGCTCTTGGAATCGTCTTACATTCTGCAACAATACCATGAATGCCAGAAATTCCCTACAGATATTCAAAAAGCATGAATCTCCATAATGGCTGGGTCAGATTTCTCTTTCCTTGTTCTTTTCTTTTATCCAGTCTCCATCCTCAGCTGCTTTCCCCAGCGCCCACTTTACCAACTTCCCAAAAGTCTGCCAGCACTTAGGTAGACCGAGGATCCTAAAACAGAGCTTATTCTGTTCTCTGAAAGGTCCTGATCAGGCCATTTTCTGCCTCATCGGCCCTCCTATTCAGTTACACCTGTATCTGTGACAGTGTTCCCCACCAAAGCCCTGTATTTCTCTCTTCTTCCCTAAACCCCTGAATTTACCTTTGGTTTATCTGCTTGCTGCACTCCTCCCTCAGCCTCTGCCCTTGTTCTGTCCTCCACCAGAACCCTGTCTCTGCCTTCTCCCTCTGCACCTGCCGAAAACCGGCTTGGTAAGCCCTTCACTCCGTACAAAGGGATGCATGCGTTTACAGAATTTCGCTAGTGAATTGTCACTGTTAGGTTTGTTATATATGTTAAAAAAAAAAAAAAAAACTTAAAAAACATGAGATATACGTTCCTGTGCTGTTTGATTTTAAATACGTCTCCCTGATTTATAACAATCCCGGCTCTAGCGGTAATAGTGACTGATCTTTTTGGAGGCAGGTGCTACGTGCCAGGTACTGTTCTAAAAGCACCTTACAGTTAATCCCCATAATCTCTGCCCTCAGCAGGATTATTAGTACTGTCCCCGGGTACACCTCACTACACTATGATTTTTAAGATGTATCTGTACTGGGAAATTTCACACATACATACATATGTTCGATTAACATACACGCACATACGTATGCACATAAATTTATGTGTTGACCGTATGGTTGTTCTTTTATGGAATTAGCAGAACATACAGGACCCATGACCTTACCTGTACTTCCTTACCAGTCTCCCCTTCCACCTCTCTCACGTCACATTTGATGTTCCACCTTCCCATTAAGCCTCATTCTTCCTTGCAGGGTTCTGGTGAGGGTTAAATGTGATACTGTAAAAAGCATTTGGGCCCAAGAAGGTTCTCGACAAATGCCAGTTCTCCCTTCCTGAGGCCTGTCTCTGCCTGAGCCAAGTCTGTCTTGTTTTTTGAGTAGTCCGTCGTCTCTGATAGACAAGAGCTTCTCATAATTCTTTCTAAACCCTGCATGCCAGTCCAAACTCAGGAGAGTGGTTTTGTCTAGGGAGGGAGGGAAGAGATCGGAATTGGGGGAGAGAGGAAGCATTCTGTGGCACTTTATTTCTTAAACTGGTTGGTGGGTACATGAGTGTTCTGTTAATCTGAAGATTATGATATATGTCTTCTGAAATATTTTCTAATTCTGAGCAAACAAACAAAAATCCTCTATGCTTGTGTTTTACTAGAGACACTTCTTTGAACGCAGTTGAACAGGCAGCTGAATTGCCTTTTTGCTGGCCTCCAAAAGCAGAAGAGGGTGTCGGGTCTGATGGGATTCTCTGGGGTGAGGTGAGGCTGTTTGGCCTCAGACAAAAGGTATCAGGGGTAACTCCAGTTTATGAGGAGACCAGACACGTGCATCCTGTCTGTCGAGCTGATGTGGCCTTTCTTTTGTGTGTTTCTGAGCCGCTTCCCTCCGTTACTTGGGCACTAACCAGAGCTGCATTTTATCTTTTTTAATATCTCAGGCTGAAATGCTGACATCCACTGTAGGCATCATGAATTTTTGATGCGGTGATGATTGGAAGGCTGCTGGGCCTCACTTCATTTCGCTGGAGTGCTGTGACACGTTTCCTTCGGTGCATTGACTTCCTTCTTGGGCCGCACCCCCATGCGGACTCACGGTTGGTTCCGTGAGGGCCCCTGGCTGCCGGGCAGTCATTGAGAGTGTATTTGAGAATGCAGTACTTTAGATTTTCCTCTCAATTATTCAGCAATCTAGGAGGTTTAAGAAGGGAATGCTTCTGAAATTCCTGAAAAGGAAATCAACAAATCGAAGTCAACAGATATTTATGGAGCCCTCACTCCTTAAGCGCCGCTCATGGAAAAACAACAAACACAGTGGTATTAGTTGGGTAGGGACGCGGAGATGAGCTAGAGGTAATCCCTGCCTCTCGTGGTCTGGTGGCAAGGAAAGATCTGAACTTAAACAAATATGATGTGATGTGATGGAAAATACTGCAAAATAGGTGCAGAGAATTATAGGCAAGGAAGGATGATTGCCAACTAAGGGAAGGCTTTCTAAAGAGGTATTGAAGGAAGCCTTTAGAGAGATGATTTTGCTAGACATGATATTGTTAGGTATTCACCGTTCATTTATTCGTTCAGTAAATATTATGCCTCTCCTGCGGGCCTGCATACAAATCCGTGCCTCCCTGTCCTCCACCACAATGGAAGAGAGAAGTGGGGAGTCCATGTATCTGAAATGCCTCCCTGAGGAAGTGGTGTACCTTGGCTCCAATCATACTTCCTTGCTCGTGTGTATCACGTTCCATACCTGCTTCCCTTAAGGGTGTAGAGATGTGCGGTGCTGCCTCCCAGAGCCTGCAAGGATGGGGCACCTGGGTTTCTGTTATAAGTGCTAACATCTGATAGAAGAGTCACAGATCTGATGCACAATTTAAAAGAATCACACTAGATGCTGTCTTGACAGTAGACTGTAGGTGAGCAAGAACTGCAATAAAGAGACTTTTGTAAGAAGCTTTTGCAGTGGTCAAGGTAAGAAATGATGTTAGATAGGGTTGATCCCCATGAGGGTAGTGAGAACTTGTCAGATTTTAGTTGCATTTTCAAGGTAAAGGCAATAAATAGGATTTGCCAACGGGCTGCATCTGGGATATGAGAAAAATCAGTATGACTTTGATGGGTTTCAGCCTGAATGACTACAAGAATGTATTTGCCATTAGCTGACCAAGATACAAGGGTCTGCAGAAAAAGAGGGTTGGGGGCAGAACATTAAGGGTTTGCTTTTAGCATGTTGAGATGAGAGTTATTGGGCATCCCAGTGGAGATATTGAATAGCAGTTGATATAGAAGTCTGTATTTCAGGGGGGGTCTGGGCCGGGGCTATCAGTTTGGGAGTTGTCAGCTGATAGAAGCTATCCAAAACCACAGACTAGGTGAGATGCAGAGAGTGAGCATTCATAGAGAAGAAGAAAGGCCCTGGGCTCTCCAACATGAGGAGGTCAGGGAGATGGAGATCCAGCAAAGACATTGGAAAGGAGCAGACATGAGATAGGACAGTCAAGAGAGTATGGTATCCTGGAAGTCAAGTAGAGAAAGTGTTTCAGGGAGGTGGGAGCTGTTATTTATGGAATACTCACTCTTTTGAGAAACTTTGGATACTTTATATCAGCTCATCAGCACCCCAATCATGTCAGATAGTATTAGTCTCATTTTACAGATTGGAAAACCAAAGCTCAGAGTGAGGAAATTTATTAATGCCTCTGATGGGCCATAAAAGTTAAAAAACTGGTAAGTTAGCAAGCTTATAGGTGGTGAACTTCAAACATAAATCCGTCTGATCCATGCCGCACAATTTGCACCGAGAGATTGTATGTGAAAAAAAAAAATTTAAAACGCTGTTCCTCAGACCTGAGGCTTAGAATTAAAGGAAATTAAGTTGAGTTGCAGAGAAAGAAACATGTTAGAACCCATGGATTCTTCTTTTGCATTTCAAGATAGATTTTTTATTTTTAAGATTTTATTTATTTATTTGAGAGAGAGAATGCGTGTGTGAGTGGGGGAGAGGGGTAGAGGGAGAAGGAGAAGCAGGCTCCCCACTGAGCAGGGAGCCCAGCTCGGGGCTCGATCCCAGGACCCTGAGATCATGACCTGAGCCGAAGGCAGACACTTAACCAAATGAGCCACCCAGGCGCCCCAAGGTTGATTTTCTAAAGAGAATTTTCTCCTTGTTCCCTGATCATCATAGTTTCTTAATGGAAACACAGTGTGCTTTAAAATGTGATGATAATTTGACCCCTCACCTGTGGTGTCCATGGATTAACTGGGATGTAGGTGAACTGAACACTATAGAAGAACGGGAAATCTCCTTTAATAGAGTGGGTGAAGACATTCAGTGCCCCGTTGACCACCTCTGGACATGTTCAATGAATAATTGATGCAGTTTCTCTTTGCTTTCCTTTTAAGAGTTTCTAGTGATCAATCAGGGTTCAAAATAACTCGTCATTGTGGCAAATGATAGCTCAGACTCCTCTCTCTTTTTTAGATCACGTACAAAATGAAGAAAACTATGCACAAGTTCTTGACAAGTTTGGAAGTAATTTTTTAAGTCGAGACAACCCAGATCTTGGCACCGCTTTTGTCAAGTTTTCTACTCTTACAAAGGAACTGTCCACGCTGCTGAAAAATCTGGTAAGCCATGGCATAAGGGATTTTTTTTTTTTTTTAATTTACAGCCTGACCGAAGTGCAATAAGAAGATATAGAGAACAATCTAATAATCTCCCCAACCCCCGGTCCTGGGGTGAAAAAATTTAAAAAAAAAATTTAAAAGTCTCAGGTATGGAGTCACATATATATATTAAAAATAAAAAATACCATTGTAAAATTCCTAGATCCAGCTCATAGCAGGGGTTAGATTTCTTGAATCAGAGAAACTGGTTAATCTGAATTCTCTTGCACATTCTGCCGCTACTTCAGTTTGGGTTTTGTTTCAGATAGCTTTTAGCAACTGTTGCTTTTTAATTAGTTGAAAGAGTGATGATGATTTCTGTGTCAAACATACTCTGGAAGTATACACTGCAAGTGTTACACCTCACTTGTATGAAGACGAGCACGCGTCTTGGTCCCTGCTTTACAGATAACGAACCTTCCCAGTTCCTCATATCCTTTTAACCCCCTACCGAGAAAAAGATTTTGAGATCGGGGGAATCCATGGTTACAGAAGGTGATGACAAGAAGAATCCCTAAAAATCTGGGACAGGAGAGGTGCTGACCCTAGGAGGCAGACACAGAGTTGAGGGTGGGGCAGTCTCTGCGGTGGGCACTGGTGTCTGGATTCCCGCCCTCACACCCTGTTGGCACTGAGAAGGTTCATTCTGGGTAGTGCTGCCACCCACACTTTCTTATGCATTGAATTAAGCAAGTCTCTCTTCTCCAAAGTCCCAAGAGATAGAGGTACAGGAAGGTTGAATGGTGCCAGAGGAAAACTATATCATACTTTTCCTCGTCTCTTTCCTGAGGAACAGGAGCTGGTTCTTCCTCTCCCCCAGGCTCTCAGGATGACACCTTTGCCTCCTTTAAGAACTCAAGCTCAAGATGTCTTGACCTGGGTCAGTTTCTGTTAGATAGGCTTCTCTGGCCTTATAGGAGAATCTTGTCACAGATCTGTTTGATACAGATGCTTACCTTACAGATGGGTACACAGTATTGGAAAAATGAAGATGGTCTTTCTGTAGTGTATTAACCTGGATATTTGACCAGTCAGAATATCCTCTTTTTTTTTCCTGTCGTACTAGATAAATACATGCACATGTCTGTCTTCCTCACAGCTTAATTCTAATTTGTGGTTTAATGCCATCAAATTAGTCTCACATAGTGACAGCTAATCGTAAAACAAAGGTTGAGAATGGAAATATGTCTTATTTTCAAAAACTTCAGAAAGGGTAATTTTGAACTTAGGACCAACATGTTCCTACACTTTGGGGTTTATTTGACAAATCCATGGTATCTCCATAAATCTTGGGAGTCGTTAAATCTCTTATATTCAGAAGAGGGCCCTCATTTCTCCTTCCTCTGGGTACTGCCTGTCTTTCTGCTGATGGCATTGCTCAAAGGCTATGTGGTGGGAAGAAAGGAAGTGAAACAGGACTCCGACTATTCACTTGGGTAATAACTGGTAACAGACTTGCACAGGGAGGAAGTTCTGTTTTCCCCCGAGCTAGGTGTTTTCACAGGGATATCTTGCTAACCTTTAGTTTCCGGGACGCCAGATGTATTTGGCTTTAGTTGAGATTCATCACTTGCACGTTTCCTGGACCAATCCATTCCTACACTCCCCTCCACTGTGGGTCCCTGCGCACAGTGCATGTCGGCCCCACAAGGCAGCGGTCACTCGGGCATCATTCATCGTCTGTATTTGCTTACCCAGTAATACATTTGCTGACCGCCCTACAGAAACCACTGATACTTATTGAACACTTTGATGAACCTGGCAATGTGCATGTGTAGATTTCTTCTTCAGCATCTTACAACAATCCTGTGGTTATTATACCTTCAATCCAGATGAGAAAGTTGAGGCACATTATTTAACTCGTCCAGGTACATTGTTAGTAAGTAGACATGTGACTGAGTCCACTGTCTCTACTACCCTACTCTGTAATACTGCCTCTGTCATCTGCCTTGGTGGTTCAGTGTTCAAGCTGATAGTGGGGTTAGACCTAGGTGTTAGGAAACACACCTTGATGGTTGTGTTTCCCCAGCGAGAAATGCTGATCTCACTGGTCCCCTAAACTTACTCCAAGCTGCAGGCCCTCTTCTTCCCTGTCTACTCTCCTTTAAGGGTTAGAAGTGTAAGAAAGATCTAATAGAAATTGCTAGAAGGCCCAATTCATTTAATTAAGAAAACAAAAACAAACATGTTTCCCTTTGAAGAGAGTGGTGGCGTTCTGATGAGCGAGCAGGTAGACGCATCTGTTTGTACTCTAGTTGGTTACTAAGGAAACACTCTCCTGATTGAGTAAAAAGCCAGTCCCAGGAGTTTATACAACCTGACAACAGTTTCAACAGCTTGCTGCTTCCCTTTTTATGTTCTGCCAGGAAAGGATAGAGCAGACCCGACAGGCGGATGGGGCCAGGCCTTGGAGCCGAGAGCTCAGAGGAAGGCCCGCCCCCAGGAGGGAGAAGGTTCTGGGCCAGCTCGCAGCACCTCTAGTCCCCAGATAAGGAGCTTGTTGAAGCTTTGAGTATTTCTCAGGAGAACCCCAAAAACCCTATTCTCTTAAGCTAGTGGAGTCTGGAAACATTAAGCAATAATGGTTACAGGTGGAATTTAGGGAGTAAGATAAAAGAAGATACTTTGGCATTTTTAGCTTTTCCAAATTGTATCCTCAATCCAGCCAGCAAATACCAAATGTCTGCTGTGGCACATACTGAAAAATGTCATTTTCTAATTAAGATAGTACATATAATGGAAATATTACTTAAAATAGAGGAAAGGGTGGATTTGGGGGTCAGGTCTAGCTTTCTGCTTTTGACTAACTCTAGAAAGAGAGGAACTTTCATCGTGTTACCTATAAGTCATCCGTATTATGAGTGTATCGTGTTGAGGTACTTCTAAAAGGGTTGGTCCTGAGAAATATGACCTACTAAGTGATGGTGACTGTCTCATCGCCACGTAGATGTTTGTTTTCATTTCCCAGCGGTCAGTGATTGTGGAGGGTTGGATGATCAGCTGGGAGGAGCTGCACAGACGTTGGCGCTAACATCAGACAGGGCTGGGGCTGGCTGTCCTCGCCCAGCTTACGACTGCTAACTGGCCGATGTCTGGGGACTGCAGGGAGGATAGTAGTTGTAACCATTCATGCTGTGAGCCTGTACCAGAGTTGATGGACCAAGTCAGGTTTAAAGTAACTCACCTTTCTTCCTGCTCTTGCCCTCCACATACTAGAAAACAGTTTTTGGAGAAAGTTGTTTGACCTCCTAATGGAGGATGAGGGAGGCTGGGAAGGCTGGGGGTTGGAAGCCGGGTGTCTGTCACACCCGGAAGGCCAGCTCCCCGCAGAGTAGCCTCACTGCGAATGGTTGGACTTCTTCAGTGCTAGTCTCCTTATCTGTCACCTGGTAGCGTGGGACTTGATTGAGATCACAGGATTGAATCACTAAGCACAGTATTTGACATGTGGAATTTGCTTAACAAATACAAGTTTTGATTCTCTTATAATTATAGTTAATTTGTAATTATTATTACATCTTCTCATTTGATCTTTATGGCTACTCCCTGGGTAGAGGCAGGTATGAATAATCCTGTTCCATTTTACGGATGAGTGCACCAAACCTCCAAAATATAATGTGCCTGGGAAATAGTGGATTGGGGGCTTGATTCCAGGTTCCCCATGCACCGTTTCAGCGACACTGCCCCCCAACAGTTACAAAGTAACAGCATTCATTGCCTTTACAGATCGTGGGTGCTTACGGCCCACCTGGCTTGGCTAGAACCTAAATGGGTCGCCATCAACTCCTATTTGTGTTTAGCTTTGAAAACTCTCTTGTCTACTTTTTCTCTTTCATTTCCCTCATCAGTGAGTTATAATAAATCGGAAAAAGAGAGCGTGTTAGCTAATAGCTCACAAACTTGTGGTCTTAGGACCCCAATCTTAAAAATGATCAAGGACACTGAAGAGTTCTTGTGCTTGTTAATGTGGAACATTTCTATTCCTACTTACTGTGTTATAATTTAAAATTGAGAAATTTTAAAGTCTCTTAATTCATTTTGTTGCAATATGCTGTTTGGTTGGACAAAAAGTACAGCCTCATGCAGATCTATATATTGGAACGGAAGAGGAGCACTTGAAGAATTAAGGTGATTCTCAGTATTCTTTGATGCTGTATCAATACTTGACAAGTGTTAGTTTCTTTGTAGTTAATAGCCATGTGAATCTGAAACCATATGTGTGACAGGCTCACTTTATTCATTTTTGAGAAAATGTTTGCCAAATACCCACATCTCACTACCACAGTTAGTCTTTCAAGGGAAAAAAATGGTGTCCCATTAAAAAGCTGATGGACAAGGGGCAGCTGGGTGGCTCAGTCAGTTAAGCATGCTACTCTTGGTTTCAGCTCAGGGTATGATCTCAGGGTCATAAGATCAAGCCCTGCGTTGGGCTCCACACTGAGCATGGAGCCTGCTTGGGATTCTCTCTCTCCCTCTTCCATCCCCCCCCACTTGCACATACACACTCTCTCTCTCTAAAAAAAAAAAAAAGAAAACTGGAGGGAAGCTGACAGACAAAATCAGCTATTTTAGCTTGCAACTCAAAATACTGCGTAAGTGCTTTTTCTCAAGATAACTGTCATATTTTGGTGTGCCTTGAGAGCGGCTAAGATGTACTCGGGTTGATATGTAAACAAATCAGTAATTTTTACTGTTTCATCATGGGCATTTTTATATGAAAATACCCTCCCCCCCCACCCCCCTGCACGAGCATGACCATGAAGAATACAGTGACCTAGGTTGGTGTTGAGCAGGACCCCAGTGGCTTTACCTCCATTACTTTTGTACTGTTCATGCTAATGTCTAAATGGTGGAAAAGTCAGATAAAATCTCAGTATTATTATGAAAGTACTTTTGACCTTGGGACCTCTAGGGGCCCGTGGACCACACCTTGAGGCCCACTGGCGTAAGAAATCACTGGCTGTGATTCCGGCCCCAGCCCTGAGTGGGTTGATAACATGGCCTGACTTAGAAGCATGGATGTCCTCACGGGGAGAATGAGGAAGAATACCTTCCGTGCCCTATGGTTTTGTGAGGATCGTCATAGCACACACATGAGAAACTTTGTAAGCTGCAGAGTCCTTGAGTCACACGCAGCGGGCTGTTACTGTATTAATAGACTCCATTAATATTAATACTGCTGTGGCATTAATAGCCACTGCAGGAGACTTTATGTATTTTTTTTTCTTATTATAAAAAGAACACATGCGTGATGGGGAAAATTTAGAATCCAAAGAGAAAATTGCAGTCTCTCTTTTATATTCTCCCTTCCCAGAAATAACCGTCATTGATATTTGGGGTTTATCTTTCTAGTCCTCTTTTCTGCACCTTTTCTCCCCCCAAGTAGATGAAATCGTATGTTCTAAGCAACTTCGTATTTCACTAGATTTCATTTAGTGTTGGCATTAGAGCATTTGCCCTTCCCCTAGTTGGGACAAATTACAGATTCAGAAGCTTGAGAGGATGTGACTTTCTAAAGAATGTCCTGTGGTGGAGTCATCATCCTTGGCAGTTCAGCCCTTGTCCCCATGGCAGCCTCGTCCTACCCCTGTGGTGAGAGCCCATGCTGGGGACATCCACTTGATGGCAGCCCAGGTACTCAGGCAGGAGGAGGACCCGGGACTTACTGTCCAGTGGGACTACCCACGTACATACAAGAAGGTCTTCTGTCTTTTACTTTCTATGTGCTTTTGACACCTTCAAGTGACAACCACAAGTTCCATAAATGGGTGACTTTCATCAAGATAACATTGCCATTTGTATATTTTTCTGATTAAAGTCCAAGTCATCCAAAATTACAGAGATGGAGAATGGATCAGTGGTTACCAGAGATTGGAGAAGGGGTCAGGGGCGCCTGAGGGAGTTTCTTTGTGTTGATAGAACAGTTCTCTAACTTGATTGTGGTGTGGTTGTACCGATCCATACGTGTGGTAAAATATCACCGAACCATACACAGACATACCAAAAAATGAGTGCATGCAAAACTGGTGAAATTCAAATAAGATCTATAGCCTAGCTGATCATCTTGGGCCAGTGTGGCTTCCAGGTTTTGATAATGTCCTGTGTAAGCTGTTAACTTTGTAAGGTGTTACTCTTGGGGGAAGCTGGTTGAGGACACAAGGGACCTCTCTCTAACATTTTTGCAACTGTTTGTGAGTGTGTAATTTTTCCAAAATAGAAAGTTTACATAAAAGTATAAATCATCAAATTCTGGTCAGGGAGAGAGAGTGGGGGAAAATCTTGAATGATATAGCTATTGTTATATGAAAATTTCAGTGTAAAACAAATGTGCCCAGCAAAACGCAAGCCCTCACTTTTCTGCTGTGCCATCAGATCTGTAATCCCACTTCCTCTGCACTTTGATAGGTTTTCTAAACCAGTCTTTATCCATGTTTTCAGTTGCTCCCTCTAGTTAAAGTCCTTTTTGTGGCCACTGTTCCCTAAACGTGAAGTGATGAGCTCTTTCCCCTCAGAAGCCTGTCTCTTTGTCACGTGTGCCTATGGCTAGGGAATGCTGCCTCTTAGTGGCGAGAAGCCAGAGAAATGTGGACATGATCTATTTTGTAGATGTCTTTAGTATGTGTATGGCCAGGTTTTAAGTGCACAGGCTTTTATGCGAAGTACCTCTCATAGCGTTTGGTTCACAGCATATATTTCGTAGATAATAGCATTTTTTAAAATTATTAGAAATGTTTCTTTACTTGATTTACCAGTCTCTATGAATTGGTCCTTCCTCTAGTGAAAGATGCCTTCATAATCAAAACCAGCTCCAGATGTAACAAATTACTTGTTGAGGGGTGCCTGGGTGGCTCATTTAAGTGTTTGCCTTCGGCTCAGGTCACGATCCCAGAGTCCTGGATGGAGCCTCTCAGCGGGGAGTCTGCTTTCCCCTCTGTCCCTCACCCCCCCCGTCAAATAAATTTTAAAAATCTTAATTAAAAAAAAAATTACTTGTTTCTGGATTATAGACTGTTTCTTGCTTCTGTGCCTTTGTACCTTCCGTTCCTTCTATTTTTATTATCATTTAGTAGTTAACATTAATGATAAAGGCTTTCTTTACAATGCAGCTTCCTTGTTAAAGGAAAAAAGAAGAAGGAAAAGAAAGGATGATCTTTTAGAGTTTTAGTGTTTCAAAGTATTTTTGTTATTCATTTGGTTAAATATATGGAACCAAAATTATGTTCAGTCTTTTTTTATTTTAAGTCATTGCGAAGAAAGCAGTGAAGTTGTGGCTTGCTAAACACTGCTAGGTCTGCTCTCCTGCTAACATCCCATCATTGCCTGTGATCCAGGGAGAGAAATGAAGGAGTCAACAGAGCATTGCATCCACTACTTAATCACCAAACCACAAAATGGGACAGGAAAGGAGTAACTGATGGATTGAAATAGGTTCTCACTGGGTAAGGAAAACTCTTTGAACCATACCCCCAAGACCCCCAGCGTGGGATCAGTTTTAGAAAATACATGTAAAACCTCTTTTCAAAGGAGGTGCCGAGAAGGATTCTGGTTCAGCCGGGACTGTCCACGCTTTCTCTTCCCTGAGCCTTTAGACAGTTCTGTAGCTTGCATAACAGCTTCAGTCCCCTGTAACAGTTAGAGGACAGTTACTGCTTCAGAGCTGTTGAAGCAAAGGAAAAATTTCTCCAGCTGCATAGCATTTCCTGTTTGCAGTCTCTGACTGCAAGGTATGTGGTCCAGTTGAGGATTTATTTTTAATTTTTCTTCTTTTCTTCCCCCTTAAAAGAGAATAGCCAAGAAGCATGCAGGTTGGATCTCCATTTATAGCTGACAAATTATTTCTCAAGTTCTTCTTTGAAATGCTGCAAAATGGGGCCCTGGGTGGCTCAGTTGGTTAAGCGACTGCCTTCAGCTCAGGTCATGATCCTGGAGTCCTGGGATCGAGTCCCGCATCGGGCTCCCTGCTCGGCAGGGAGTCTGCTTCTCCCTCTGACCCTCCTCCCTCTCATGCTCTCTGTCTCTCATTCTCTCTGTCTCAAATAAATAAATAAAATCTTTAAAAAAAAAAAAAAAAAAGAAATGCTGCAAAATGTAGAGAGCATGAGTATGCTCAACAGTCAGTTGGTAGCCCCTGGATTATAGAATACGTCTTAACAACCTTATCTTTTTGCACAATGGTAATCCATAATTGGAAGGGTTTAGCATTTGATCTGCCAGACGTCCCCTCATGTCTGGGCATGCTTCACTGGCAGTTGATATTGTGAGACCTTTCATGAAACGAGATCTATCCACGTGGGTAAGAGGGAGGTTTTCTTTTCTCTTATAAAAGTTGTACATGTTTACTGTAAAAATTTGAGAAATACAGAAAAATTTAAATGAAATAAAGATCAGTATATAATCCCAGCTTCCATTAATACTAATAATATGCTATGTCCTTTGAGACACTTTTATAGATTTATATATATAAATATATATATTTATATAAAGAGAAGCTGATAAAATTCAGAATTTTACAGATTCCAGAGTGGTGGCAGGGTGCATATGGCATATATTATATAACATCCCTTCTCTGACCCCCCGTGACTTTTCAGGCAGGTCCTCATAATTAGACACAATCTGTTTTTTGCAGTGAGACTTGTGAATATTTACCTGAAGTGAGATGAAGACTCCAAAGAGTCCCACCTCAATTCAGGTCAAAGCTTACCGCCACATGAATCAGGTTAGATCGGGTTTTGCTGCTAAATGAGTTTTAGAAAAAACAAACTTGGGGCACCTGGGTGGCTCAGTCAGTTAAGCTTCCAACTCTTGGTTTCCACTCAGGTCATGATCTTGGGGTCGTGAGATCGAGCCATGCATTGGGAGCTCCGCGCTCAGCGGGGAGACTGCTTGAGATTCTCTCTCTCCCTCTCCCCACTCATGCATAATGCTCTCTCTCTAAAATAAATAAATCTTTAAAAAAATGTTTTTAAATAAATAAAACTTGTATTATACATACGCTTTGCAAACTTTATTTAAGGCCTGTTAGCTCTCTAGGACTATACAAATAAAATTGCAGAATCACTTTAACAGGCTACATCATATATTTCATGGTGTAACTAAGCCATAATCGATTCCCTATATAGAATTTGAATTTTACGTTCATCAATACGGGGGTACCTTGTCTTAAATACATCCAATATACGGAAATCCTGTGGTATCCCTGGGCTGAACTTAAAAATGGTTTATTTTTCTTTTGGCTTTTTTTTTTTCTTTTAAGGACTAACATTAAAAACATTGTAAATAGGAAGTTCAAATAATGCCTCTTAAGCAGGATTGAATCTTCTTGTGACTTTTGCATGCAGTGAAGCGCACTCTTCATTTAAAATGTGTTTGTGGTTGTCCGGTGTTACTTCACGTGAAACAGACTCAAACACAGCATCTCCATGCTAGCAGAGACTTAGGTTTTAGAGCTGCAGTTCTATGAGAGAGGAAGGAGAGAGAAACTGGCCCTTTGTTGGAAGAGAAGGTTTCATTAGCCATAAGAGAGGACTGAATGTGGGGGAGAAAGTCTCAGGTTGGTGCTGGAATGCTTGGGATGTCCCTAACGTTTGCTTATCAGTATCTCTCTTCAAGATTGAGCTGATCTCGCCCTCAGAGACCTTCAGGCAGGTAAAGTTTTCATTATTCCTATGGTTAAGTTTTACTTATGTAAATAACAATGATAACACTAGTGTGTATTTAGAGTGTGCTTCCTATAGCCCAAGCACCGTGTTAAGCACTTTACGTGTTGTACTCGCTAGAAGGGGCTAGCATGTGCCGCAGTAATAGATTCACCCCCAGATCTCCATGGCTTCACATAGGAAGGGGTTCTTTCCTCCTCACATCCCACGTCTACAGAGGGGGTCTACTGCACACGCTAAGTCATTCAGAGGCCAAGGTGGATGGAGGCCGCCCCATCCCCACGGGGGTGCGCCATGGCAGAGGAGAAGAGGCTCCAGAATCATGTGAAGGCTCATCACCGCTTCCCCTGATGTATTAGTTCGCCACCTTAAACTGCGTTCTTGGCCCCACTGGCAGGGGACAGGAAATAGAAGGGAGCAAGTAGAATATTTGGTGAACATTACTGTTTCTGCCTCATCGCTTCTGACACCAGCCCTACCAGGTAGTAGCCATAATTATCCTTATCGAACAGTAGAGTAAACTGAGGCACAGAGCACTCAGGTAGGTATCAGAGCCAGCATTCAGACCTAGGTGGTCTGCTCCAGGGCCCATGCTTTTAAGAAGTACACTGGACTGCCTCTCAAGGATGTGGGCATCCTTTTATGGGCCTCATATACAGTTTACTTTTAATTTATTTAAGGAAAAAGGATTGATTTGATTTAAAGGGCAGGTTACAGTGGCACAGATGTGGCAGGAGGAAGGCAAACACTGTTCTGAGATATAGCTAAGAGCCTCTGTCCACATGATCTTGGTCCTGGAAGCCTCCAGACCTCCTTTTCCAGGCCCAAATCTGGAGGCCATTGTGAAAAGCAAATGCAGATATTTTCCTTTGTCCAGAGAATTCTGCCACACTCAGCCTCACACTCACTCCTCTGGCCTCTTCTACCCTTCCTTGACTTCCCATTTTCCATCCCAGGCCTGACCTCTTATCTGGATTCTGTTCTACCCACCTGCCTCAGATTCAGTGTCCTCTCTTGAACTGGGTTTAGATTCCTCTGCAGAATGTTGCCTCTGAGTCTCTCTTCACCTCTACTTCCTGCAGTTTTCAGAGGAGGTGACCCACTCCAGATCCAGACTTTTGGGCAGGTACCAAGCTAGGGCACCTTCCTCTGGGCTGTTGTCAGCCAGCACCAGGAACACGGATTAGTGAGGGGAGCGTGGTGGGTGGCATGTACAAGCCAGGTGGATGCTTTGAGCTACGTACACCCTGTGCAACCGTGTGCGGTGGCCATGCTGGGCCCAGTGCATCTGGCTCCTTCTGCCTGGGAACATGAGCATCAGAATCTGATATGCCTTTCCCTAAGAGTTTTCCCTGAAACACTAATTCCATGCCACCTTCTTTGACAAGAGTTCTGGATTGAAAAGTACTCCATATTGTTTTTGGGGATTTACAGTGCACATTTGTGTATTAAAGGCTTGGAGACATCCTGTTATTAAAGAGACCTGTCCAGTTCCATTTTTTTTTTAAACTTACTTGACTACAAACTTTCTTGTATAAGAAACGATAACTTCCCATGGAACCACTTTGAGACGTGCTCATTTAGATGTTTTCTGGATCAGGTAATCCATTTCATGTGTTTAATTTTATTCCATTTCATATCTGCTCTTCTGGAATTTATTTCTTCTTTACATTTCACTATGTAATTTCTGAGTATTTAAGCTGGTTGCTTCTTTACACTTTGCCTCTTTCAGATTATGCCCTTTGGTGCCTTTTGGTACATCGAGGTTTAACCATGAAGAAAGAGGCTGCTGACCCAGCCTTGAACTAGTAGCCTACATCTTCTACTAAATGCGAATAGGCCATTTTGTTGACTGGCTGCTGCCCAGCCGTGTTAAGCAATTCAAAGTTCAGAGAGCTGGTAGAAGGGATGACTCTGAAGTCAGATAAAACTGAGTTCACGTTTCTGTTCCAGCAGTTCTCAAGCTGGGTCACCAGAGGCAGAATCATTTACTCAGTTACTCACTCATTCATTCACCCAGAAGGCAAGGGTATCAAGAAAGGCTTATCAGAAGAGACACCTTGAACTAGGCCATAAATAATCAATAGATATTTATAAAACTGTTCTCTTGGGTTTGTAGATGCACTTTTCCTGAACTAGAAGCATTAAACAGCATTAAGCGTTGGTTAGCACACTTGATATTTATTTACTTACTTATTTTAAAAGATTTTATTTATTTAGAGGGAGAGTAAGTGAGAGGGCTTGAGTGGGAGGGAAGGGCAGAGGGAGAAGCAGACTCCCCGCTGAGCAGGGGGCCAGACGTGGGGCTTGAATCCAGGACCCTGGGATCATGACCTGAGCCGAGGGCAGATGCCCAACTGACTGAGCCACCCAGGTGCCCCTGATACACTTGATATTTAGAGAGAGAGGTGAAAATCTGTATTTCAAGGTTTTTATTTTTTGGTTTTGTTTGTTTTAAAAGATTCTATCTACTTATTTATTTATTTAGCGTGTGTGAGTCAGGGAAGGGGCAGAGGGGGAAGAGGAAGAGAATCTCAAGCAGACTCCAGTGGTGGGGAGCCCGACATGGGGCTCGATCTCATGACTCTGAGATCATGACCTGAGCCAAAATAGTCAGACACTCAACCGAGTGAGCCACCCAGGTACCCCTGTTTTTTTGTTTATTTGTTTTGTTTTTGTTTTTTCTTAAGTAAAGACTTTCTAAGTTGTGGTCTTGACTTAGCCAGCATTTACTAAATATTCACTCTGTTCTGGGCTCTTTGCTGAGCTTGGCTGTCACTTTCTGTTTAAGAGACTGCTTATGCAGACTATTTTAATAGTTAACACTAAAGCACTACTTCATTTTATAGGAAAAGATGGACATGGGGATGGGACCAGGTATTTTAGACTTCCTGTTTTTTTGCTGCCTGCGAATAGAGAAAACTTTTTTTTTTGGTTTCCTGGCAGCAGTTGGCGTCACAAGCATAATATCCAAGAAGATTCTTTTTCTGCAAGGCTAACTTAGAAATATATCAAGTGGTGGTGAATATTACAGCCACCATTTAGGTAAATTATTTGGATTCTGACATTTTCAGTGAAGGTCAAGCTTTACACACAGCAGTATCGTAGCCAATGAGGTTTATCCGAGGTCCAGTTATTGCTAATTTGAGCATTTTCCATGAGGATCAAGTGAGGAGAAGCACAAGATATGGACCAAGCAGACAGAGTAGGGCATTCCAAGCAAAGGGCTCTCCAAAGTAGAAGGAAAACCAAAGTTCCTTTAGAGAAGGGAAAGCCTACAGTCAGAATGCGGAAGGCACTTGTCTAAGGTCTAGGGCAGCACTTCTCTCTCCCCTGCTTTCCTCCCAGTTAAATGAAGACAGTGTCTACAAGGAGGCGTTGCTGTGTCCTGCTGTTAGGGTACACGGTGAGCCCCAAGTGCTTGCACACATTTATTTTATTACATTTTTTAATTTGTTAGGAAGGTGCTAAGTAAAAGTTTTTCATTGTCAAACGTACAGTGGGTGATAAAGATATTCAGTGAAGGCAAGGAAAATGGAATTTAATGTCACCTCCAGTATGGTTTTGTTCTAATTTAAACACAGCAAATTGTAGATGACATGCATGGAAATGAAATTAAGGGTCTTAAAGTCGATTGTGAACCAGTCGATCGATCCTTTTAAGCACAGTAGAGAAATCCTTAGGGTCGAGATGTCTTTTTTTAAACAAAGGCCCAGCTGCCTCAGCTTTTCTTCCTTTTGCTTTCCGGGCTTGCAAGTCGTAGCTACCCCCCCCTTTTCTTACAATTATCCTCAATTGAAATCAGATACGGCACATAATGCAAGAGATAATAGTGCTTTCATTTTCACTCTCAATGTAGGAGATGGTGTAAATCTAACCCCTCATTTGCTTAAATTGAATTAGACAAAATATAATTGCATTATTTTACATTAAGGAATTCTCATATTCTCTGATACACCTATCCGTTTTTCTCTGTGAAACTTCCAGGAGAACTGTATTTTCTGCTTAAATTCATTCTTGTCATTTCCTGATTCCTGTAGCATAATGGTGTGATTTGGGTCACCCTTTACCTCATGTCTTCCCCACATCACCCAGAACAGTCACTCCTGTGCTTTTCTCATGGTGATTATGCCTAGACCTTAAACAAGTGCCTTCCGCATTTTGACTGTAGGCTTTCCCTTCTCTAAAGGAACTTTGGTTTTCCTTCTACTTTGGACAGCCCTTCGTGTAATGTGGTGCCATCACACCTAGAGAGCTTGTTTCAGCGTGGGTGGTTGGGTGCCCCTCAGAGTGTCTGATTAATTAGGATTGAGATTTCACTTCTAACAAGTTCTGGGTGATGCAAACACGAATGGTCCAAGGACCATACTTGGTAAGGGAAGGATGGTCATTCTGGACAGAGATACAGAATTCCCTAGTGTTACGGAGAAGTTGTAATGTTTCCTGCCAAATTCACTCCCTAATTCATTATTTTTACTTTTATACCTGCTCTCTGGTTTCTATGTTGTTTTAGTAAGTCAGATAACAAGCTGAATGAGAAATAGGCTGCTGGTGATTATATCGCCCTCTTGTGTTTCTGTGTCTTATTTCTTTTTAATATTCTGAATACAAAAATAATACCAGTTCATTGTTGAAAACTTAGAAAACACAGGGGATAAACACTGAAATAAAAACCACCTGTAGCCTTACAATCTGCTGTTTGTGGGTTGAGATAGATCTGTATCTTCTAATCTTTTCTTCTGTTTATAAATCTTTTTATCGTAGGTGTATTTATTGCCATAACTTTTTAACCACATTGGTTTCATACTATAATGCTATTTGATAACCTGATTTTTCACATATATTTTGAAAACGTTTTCTGGTTTTGTAAAGCGCTGTAGCTTCAGACCTTTGCTTAACTGAAAGCATACGGCCTCTTAACGCAAAGCTACTGTGGTGGAGATGGAGTGAGGAGCCTCAGGCCTCCCCCGCAGTCAGCAACTGTCCCCCACAGCAGGGTCTGCAGAACCCCTTGGCAGTGTCCATGACTTCATTTCTGACAGCTCTATAGAATGCCCATCGTTTATTCGCACCGGGATTTATTTACCAAGGCTCCTGTGTTGAACATTTCCGTTGTTGCCATGTTCTCTCCTTTGAGAACAAGAGTCGAGGGCATCATTTGAAATTTTGCATGTGCCCTGACAATAGATTATTTCGATGTTGGCCCTCATTACTGTGTGAATTCAGTTTGCATATTTTTATTTCCCCTTCCTTCACTATTGTTTGAGTCAGTTAGAAAATGGAGAGAAACTGCTTGGAGCCCAAGACCCTGGTAGTCCCGTCTGTTCTTGCTCTGGTCAAATTAAGAAGCTCACTTTCTTGAGATACTTCAGACTTTTTCAAAAGGTTCTGTTTATATTGTGGCAGAAGTTTTATAGATAATAGACAATACAGACAATATAAAACAATCAAGGGTTTTGATAGGAACTATGAACTGACCCTTCTAACTCTTCAGCATCATTACAGAATTGTTTACTGTTTTTGTTACTTTGTTGGAGTTGGGGGGGCAGGCCCCATCCTGCTTGTGGGAAAGTGTGAGCATCTCCCTTGGGCTCTTCTCACCCAGTTGATCTGGACTTTTTCCTGGTGCGTTCAGTCGTATCTCAGTAGCTCATTTTAAGCTATAAGAGTACTGTACCTGGAAGGTATATTAGAGACCTTGTTTTTTCAGTGAGAAGTGACCAGCCTATATCCACACTGCCAGGTGGAGGCAGGTTCAAATCTAGAACACTCTTCTTCCCCAGTTGTCAAAGTCTGGCAGACAGGCCCTTGGTCTGTCACCCCCAGCCATATCCTGGGAGCAGTTCTAATCTCCTCTCCTTCTCCTAAATCCGCCCCCACCTCCCTGCCTTCTAATCTGGAAGTGCAGAGTGCTCCAGGAAGACCAAAACTGGCTCAGATTCTGTAACACTTCTGAGCCTCAGAACAGCTTTCCTGGGCATGGAGAGGAATTCATTTGTTCAGCCATTTATTCCATCAACAGGTGTTTTATATGACACGTCTATGCTGTCCTAGGGGTTTGATGTAACACAGTGGTGGGAAAACAGCCATCGCTCCTGCCTTCAAGAAGCTTTGCTCTAGACAGTAAAGAAACAATCAAGTGCTGGTAAAATGCACTGTGCTCTGACAGTGAGCCTCTTCTGCCTCGTTAAGACTAAAGGGAAATCAGGCAGGAGAGACCTATGTAGAGTGGGCTCAAGACCTCACTGTGGAGGAGGCATGGAGACTAGAATAGGAGGTTCTTTGCCAGTAGCCAAAGGAAGAGTGGTCCAGGCTCAAGGTAAAGCATGTGCGTGGGGGGTGCGGGGGAGCTTGATGGATTGAGAACCGGAGGAAGGGCTGGCATGGTTGATGGACAGTGGGAACGGGTAGAGGGGCTTCAGACAGGTTGCTTGGGCCAGACTTAAACTGGGAGGTTGGATTTGAATCCAGGTCCATGGGAAGCCATTGATGAGTTTTGAGCAGGAGAGTGATATGATCTGATAGTCACTTTAAAAGATCACTCGAATAGTAGGACTCAGGAAATGAGAATGGAGTCAGTAAAAACGTTAATTAAAAACCTATCCATCTGCTTACTCACTGTTTGACCTTGAGCCAGTTACTTAACCTCTCTGAGCCTGTTTCCTCATTAATTGGGTGAGATCAAGAATCATCTTACTGAGTTGTTGTGAGCATTAACTTTAGATAACATATGTTATAACACAGTACCATCTGTCATGTTAATAAATCTAATTCAGGCTGCTCTGCCTGGATTAGAGCATGATGTATAATAGGATGCATTATCCTACAGTTTGTAGAGACCCTCTTGCAGAATGAGGCAGGGAAACAACCATAAAACCTACCATTGGAGAGAATGTGGTGCCATATGAAGGACATTTGGGACTCCTCCCACCCTCCACCCCAGCCTCAAAAGACCTATTCTAGTATCCGAAATGCTATCATTGTATTTTTTCCACCACTACCACTGAGCTTTTCAAGTGTGAGAAAGTAAACCTAGTTACATTTTATTAAGAGTCTATGTTGTGAGGCATTTCGCATGCATAGCACCCAGTATCTTCTGCAACACCCTTAGCAGGTGGCTTATCATTCCCACTACAAGCAAGGAGACCGAGTCTCTAAGAGGCTGAATGACTTGTCCAAGGACACACCTCGCTAAGTATGTGTCACCTACTTGACCATGTGAGCCCTGGGCACCGCAGCAGCTGTGAAGCATAAACTTAGTTACCAGTGTGTGAGCAGTGGGTAAGGTGTAGGAACATAAACTCTCATCTGTGTTGCATTTGTAAGTGCCCTCAACCTGTGAGCAGTATTCTTTGTTTCCCCTTAATGCATACTCAACCAAAATCAATAAAGCTTAGTTCAGTAGTTGTTCAGTAGGTCAGTCGTAGCTGATAACAATTGTCCATTCATGTGTGTAGTGTATCATAGTCTTCAAAACGTTCTGATAATCCGCAAGAAGATGTGCTGTAGACCGTTTACTGACTTTGGAGTTAGCCCTGGGTTGTGGTTTGACCCCTCCACTTAACTCTCTGAGTGTGTTTGAGCACGTGACTTAACAACACTTTGAGGGTTATCAGGAGCAGCCGATGGAGCAGTGGGGTGGAGGCAGGCAACCCTGTGGCCTGCTGCAAAGTGGGAGCTTCATGGTATCTGTTCTTCCTGATCCTGTCACACCAGCTGGGGCTAGTTGAGGAAGGTGCTGGGACACCCACTTTAAAATCAGAAAATCAGTCAGTAGGGTTAACGGTTTGCCCAGAGTCACCCAGGAGTAATGAGTGGGCACATGCCTCTGAACTTCTCAGCTCCTGCTGAGAACTCTTTCCTATGTATCATGACTCCCTGGAAACGGCCTGACAACAGGATGCCATGAAGATGCACGAGTAGGCCATGAAGGAGTTAACACACTAGACAGCTCATTTATTCCCGGGAATCGTGGACTTAACTGCTGGGAGCTGGCTCATTATTTTAATTGGATTTTCCAATGTGTTGAGCAAGTCAGCAGATTTGCATTAGCCTTACTTTCAGTGAAACTGTTTCTGTCTGTAGAGAGGAAGGAGAGAGAACCAGTGGGCAGCAGAGAAGGAATGTCAGAATTAATGTGGGATGGCAAAGCAAGCAAATTCTGTCCTCATTAATTGATAAAGTGCCACGTGCATGTGGGCGTCATGGGGGCACCATGTATAGAGCTGTGTTGCCCTCACACGGGGACGGGGACTAGGCGCTCCTGAGTCATGTCCCCTCTGCCTGTGCTCCTGGGGGGCGGTGGGGAGCCCCCCGGGCCAGCCAGAAGCCACAGGACCCCGTGGTGACCTTCAGCTGCTTCCTGGCTCCTGCTCTGGGACCTGGTCAGTTAGGGGACAACACAGATGACATGCCTCCCCCTAATTAAGAAGCATACCTTCTAGGGGTGCCTGGGTGGCTCAGTCGTTAAGCATCTGCCTTCAGCTCAAGTCATGATCCCAGCGTCCTGGGATCGAGCCCCGCATCGGGCTCTCTGCTCAGCGGGAAGCTTGCTTCTCCGTCTCCCACTCCCTCTGCTTGTGTTCCCTCTCTTGCTGTGTCTCTCTCTGTCAAATAAATAAATAAAATCTTTAAAAAAATAAAATAAAAAAGCATACCTTCTAGAGAGGAAAGACAGGTGACATCAGCAAGAAATAAGATCATTTCATTTTGTGGTAAACACTCTAAAGGGGTTAAAAAAAATCAGGGCAGATACATAGAGGAAAGCTGATCATGAAGTCCTCTCACGTCTGGGATTACAGGTTCTGTGTGTATAACATCTGGTAGTGTCTACACAGTTGTAAGGAATAAGTGGTTATTTTGATCAAAACCAATATTAATTAGTTTGTTTGCTTAAACAAGCCACTTTTGCATAATGAAAGGACAGACCTCAGCCGCCTCCTGTCTATTCCAAATTTCTCATTGGGCTTGATGTATATATTTGCAGGGGACGTTTCCTCTTTGCGAGGAAGGAAACAGTTTGTTTGGAAAGCAGATATATTTACCACACCCAAACATCATTCCTGAAAGGCTGTTCATGTGTTTGCTTAATAAAGTGGAAAAAGAGGATAGAAACCTATCCTTCGTCCTCATGTTATCTTGACTCATGTGAAGAACTTACATTAATTCAACTTTATCATTAAAGGAAAGGAAATAGATTGGAACTTGAGTAAATGGGAATGGAATAATCAATAGAATTTTAGTAAAATTAATGGGAAATAATGATATAATAGATTTGAAAGCCTTTTAAAAAATCCATTGAGGATAATGAAGGTGATACAGGAAGGCTGTCCACTCGTTCTATTACTCTGTTATGCTGGCCTCCTCGTGGCTGCCCTGAAGATGCTTTTGTTACACATCAGGTTGCAAGCCTTGCTCAGGCCATGGGAGGGATTCCTGAAAGAACTGGAAAATAAAAAAGCAGGAGGATCACAGAATCCCACAACTGTCAAGTCATGTAATCCGTCGCTGTCTCTCAGCAATACCTTCAGATATCAGAGAAAATAGGTCTTCTCTTCATTGAGATCTCCAGGGAAGGAAATTTTGTTTGGCCCCTCAATAAATATTTCTTAAATGTTTCCTTTTCTTGAAATTAGTCTGTCTTCTCTTTGACTTTCCTCTATATCTTCATGACTGGTGGTTACTATTCACTTTGTACTTAAACCAACCTGGGTGGCTCAGTTGGTTAAGCATCCTACTCTTGATTTTGGCTCAGGTCGTGATCTCAGGGTTATAGGATTGAGCCCAACGTTGAGCCCCGTGCTCAGTGGGGAGTCTACTTGAGATTCTCTCTCTCTCTCTGCCCCTCGCCCCCTGCTCGTGCTCTCTCACTCTCTCTCTAATAAATAAATAAAATCTTAAAAAAAAAAAAAGTCTCCTTTGCCAGTTTTTGCAACTGAACCTGCTTTTTCCTGGGAAGTAAGGTGGGGAAAGTTTAAGTTTCAAAATTTTTTTCCTGGGGCCTTTTCTTAGGCTCATCACTGGGAAGATTCTGAATTCATAATACACGATATTTGGCCTTCTTGGTTTCTTATCAGCTCCCAAGAGTATATGTGTGGATAACCACAAAGAAATTCTTAATTCTTGGGGTTTTCCACCAGTGCAGCTCCGGCCCACCTCCTGCTGCCCCTGTGCCTGCCCACAGCGGCGGCACTGAAAGCTTACAGCGCACGTCTGTTGTGTGGTTAGTACTTGGCTTTTGAGGGACTTTTCCTTCCGAGCAACTCCCACATTCAGTACTAACCACAGTTTCATAATTCTTTCATTGTTGTGCTGTAATACAGCCTTCAGACCAAGGTGGCAATGACATTAATGTATTTTTTTTCCCTGCTCCATTTCACAATGGATTTGAGGCATTGGTGGAAACCCTGATGTAGGACTAAGTTAAAAATGGTTGATAATCACTGTCATCTCGTTTTGTGTTTTAGGATTTTTGCTCTTTTTTTTTTTTAATAAACAATACAGTACATGGTACCAAAAAAATATTTTTTATGCACAAGGGTCCATAGTAAAAGGCTCTTACCCCACCCTCCCCCCTTGCACACCCAGTCTCTGTCCCTGCTGGGAAGCAGTACTAGCTTATATGCTTATATGCTTTTAGCAATAATTTAAACATAAACCCATTTTCTTATTTTGTTTTGTTTTTTAAGTTTTATTTACTTTATTTAAATAATCTCAGCACCCAGCCTGGAGCTTGTACGGACAGCTCCGGGATCAAGAGTCATATGCTCCACCCACTGAGCCAGCCAGATGTCCCTGTTCTTTTTATATGAAACTTTGTGTGCTATGAATACTGTTAAACTTAGCTTTTATCACATAACAGTTTATCTTGAGATACTTCCGAAGTTCGACGTAAAGAACGTTCTCGTTTTTGTGGCTATCGTTTAGAACTTCCATAATTTATTTAACTATTTCCCTGTTGACAAGCATTAAGCTTTGCCTCAGTATAACAGTCCTAGGGGCGCCTGGGTGGTTCAGTCGGTTAAGTGTCCGACTCCTGATTTTGGCTCAGGTTGTGATCTCAGGGTTGTGGGATCCAGCCCCACATCGAGCTCCGTGCTCAGTGGGGAGTCTGCTTGAGATTCTCTCTCTCTCTTCC
The DNA here is from genome assembly GCF_002201575.2 of Neomonachus schauinslandi. NCBI lineage: Eukaryota > Metazoa > Chordata > Mammalia > Carnivora > Phocidae > Neomonachus > Neomonachus schauinslandi. The sequence continues at coordinate 176,669,544 of NC_058406.1, read as the reverse complement.
TCTGTTCTCCCCCCGCTCTCGCTCTCTAAAATAAATGAATCTTTAAAAAGAATTTAAAAAAATAAACAGTTCTACAGAGAAGAACCTTGTGCTCACATGATTCTGTATTTCCTTCACTCTACAAATACTTACTGAGCACCTACTCTGTGCTAGGCAGTGTTCTAACTTCTGGAAACACAGCAGTGAACATACAGAGCCTACTCGCGGAGACCTTGCATTCAAATTGAGGAGCAGCGAACACATGAGGAAACAAGTACATATGTAAATGGGGAGGGATGGTAAATGTTTTGAAGAGAATAATGTAAGGATGTCTATGAACCGAGGAAAGGTAGAGACTGGCCAGACTAGTGGAGGGCAGGTGGGCCCCTGCCTCACCTACCAACATCCACACAAACTCCTGAGATCCACAGGATAGCGGGATGCAGGAGGCTTGTATTTCAGGAATGAGCTTACAGGAGGTTTGTATTTCAGGAATGAGTTGCCGAGGACTCAGAGCAAAATATTACGGCAGCTATTCGTCTGTGGCAGAGAGTGTGAGTCCTGTTAGTCTTTATTTTTTCCATCTCCTACCCAAGGCCAGTGTTTTTCAACTTTTTCTTTATTATTACCTGCAAAATGCCCCCCACCCCATCCCAAGGAGCCTTTTTAAATACATTTTTTTTTAAAGATTTTATTTATTTGACAGAGAGAGAGAGAACAAGTAGGCAGAGAGGCAGGCAGAGGGAGAGGGAGAAGCAGGCTCCCCGCCAAGCAGGGAGCCCAATGCGGGGCTCAATCCCAGGACCCTGGGATCATGACCTGAGCCGAAGGCAGCCGCTTAACCGACTGAGCCACCCAGGCGCCCCTAAATACATTTTTTTTTTTAAGATTTTAATTTTAAGTAATCTCTGTACCCAGCATGGGGCTCGAACTCACAACCTGGAGATCGAGTCACACACTCCACTGACTGAACCAGTCAGGTGCCCCTTAAAGACCTTTTTTTTTTTTTTAAAGATTTTATTTATTTATTTGACAGAGAGAGAGATAGCGAGAGAGGGAACACAAGCAGGGGGAGTGGAAGAGGGAGAAGCAGGCCTCCCGTGGAGCAGGGAGCCCGATGCGGGGCTCGATCCCAGGACCCCGGGATCATGACCTGAGCCGAAGGCAGACGCTTAACGACTGAGCCACCCAGGCACCCCAAAGACCTTTTTTTTTTAACTGAACACTTCCCCCTTGAGGTTTTAATAGAATAGATATACTCTGTATATCAAGTTTATGTGCTGTGGCCCTTTGGAGAGCCACAGCCGTTATAATATCTAAGATGTTTTTCACCCCGCTTCCCAGGAACCAAGGCCCTTGACCTCACAGAATGCACACTTTGAATCTGTGGCTCTCTTGCTTTTGGCACCTGCCAGCCAGGCAGTTTCCCTGTGTGGGGTTAGTGAAATTGCATAGACAAAATTGTTTTGGTATTCAGAATATTTTGTCTTTGAAAGAAGAAAGAGAGAGTTGGTTGGTTGTGATCCAGGCCCTCTGGTGGTGTGTGCCCTGGACAACTAACTTTGTGTGTTAATTGGTGGCCGAGGAGGGCAGAGCTAGGATGGCAAGCTTCCGGAAGCCCCAGATGAGAGCAGTAGACAGGAGTTGGCAGAAGGTGTCCCTTCTGCTCCACTTGGCCTTGTTCTTATTTCTTATTTAACATCCCCCTGGACTTTAAAAATAAACATGTATTCAGCACTTCCTAGGTGTCCAGAAACCCGCTAGCACTTGTCAGATGTATTAACTCCATCGCAGTGCCGTCTACAGTGGGTGATCGTATCCTCGAGTTAGAGATGTGGCTCAGAGGGTCCTCCTCAAAGCCTCAGGTGTCAGCTCGGGTCCTCCCCACTTTCTCCTTCCGCCTCTGACGGCACTTGGGGTGTCACGGTGTGGTAGTGTCCGTTGCGTGCCGTGGTCTCCTCTCTCAAGGCAGGAAGTGTTTTACTCACCTGCGCCTAGCCAGCCGCTGGTGTGGTGAATGTCACAGAACAGGTACTTGGCAAATGACCGATGGACTGGTGGGTGGCTGGCTGGAGTGACAAATGACTACACTCTTACACAGGAGTCAAATTATTTCCTGAATGGGGGAGCCCACCGACCTCTCCAGCTGTAACCTGGTTCTGCAGGTCCCTGCCGTCTCGGTTCCACACAACTAACCCTGATTTCCCCAAAGTGCTAGGAGTCTCCTTGACTCTTTATGACCGTCTTTTGTACCATCTTAAAATCAAGGAGACGCAGGCCACCGCCTTGGAACAGTGAAAACCCTGCACCCTTGCTCTAGATTGTGCTTCCTGAATATCTTCTTAATGGATCTGGGCACAGAGAGGATACAGTGAGTAGGACAGTCGAGGCCCCTGCCCTCATTGAGAGTATGTTCTGGTGGGGGACAGAGAGTATACATATAAACAAACCAGGTAATTTCAGATAGTGAGAGGCCATAGAAGCATATGGAAAGGAGTGGTACAAGCCAGTTGGGTAGCTCCCTCCTTCCTCTGAGAGAAGCAGTTGAAAAAAAGTCCAGTTAAGGTCGACCATGTCGGTAGGAGAGCGGTGACAGGTCTACAGATGATTTGAAGAATTGTTCACCTAGGAGCACGCGTGCTGCCACGTGGTCATTCAGTGCATGGGTCCCCAGCTCTCTGCCTGCGTGCTGGAGGGGACGCTCGTCTTGCCACCCAACCTCGGCATGGCCCTCGGGGTCCATGAGCTGGTGCACGAAAGCCCTTACACAGAGCCTGGTGTGTGCAAGATGCTCAGTCAACAGTAGCTGATTTTATTATTCTATATGCACTTCTCTTTTAACCGTCTCCCCTCTTTGCTTTGCTTTCCAGCTCCAGGGTCTGAGCCACAATGTGATCTTCACCTTGGACTCCTTGTTAAAAGGAGACCTGAAAGGAGTCAAAGGAGTAAGTGTTCAGAAATTTGATTTTCACTTTAACTGGAAAGGATTGATTTCTTTTTTTAAGATCATAGTGGTACTTGTATTTGAAAGGCACTCTGAATCTTTTTAGCATAAAAAAAGTACTTGGAAAATGATCATTGGAAAAGATGTGCCACTTCACATCGTGTTATTGACTGAAGAGTAAGATGAGGCACTTTCCTGAGTATCGGTGAGGGTCTCCATGGGTGCAGGCAGTCTGCGCTGAGTCTTGGCCACATCAGTGGTGACCCCCGGGCCCAGCCTCTCCTGGGCACCCCGGTCCTGCTTCATGGGTGTCCCCGGGAAGCTCGCCCTTCAGGTCTGCGCAGGCTTCTCGCGGGTGATGCGTGCTCTGCGGTGCGTCAGAGTGTCTGTGTCAGGCTTCACGCGTCCTGTAAAGGAAAGCACTTCTGCTGAGATGTTCTTTCAGAATTATTTATTTGCCTTTAAGCAAAAATAAATTCAATCTCAGTTTCATTTTCTCTTTCCTAAGGATCTCAAGAAGCCATTTGACAAAGCTTGGAAAGATTATGAGACAAAGTTGTAAGTAGCTTTTTGTTTGTTTTTTATAGTCATGAATTTCTTTAGAAACCGTTAACTGGAAGACTCCTCTCCTCTGGACACCAGCTTGTGTGGTACATCCTTGTAAGGGCTCAGGGTTTGGCTGTGCTGACTGAGAAGGGGCAACTCATCTCCTGCCTCGGCGTCTGGAGTGAGGTGTGCGGTCACCGCCGAGTGTTCCAGCGCTCATGGCTCCTGCTACTAGCTACCAGGCTGTAGATCTGACTGTTGCAACCTTTCTTTAATTACAGTTAGCCCATAACTGTAGACTATTGGCATTCCCACCTATAATTAGGAAATAATGGCAGGGCCTGCACACAGTGTTCCTGTGTGCGTAACCCCCTCATGGTGGCCTCACTGTCTGTGTCTGGTTCAGGGGACTGAAGCCCAGAGAGGCTGAGGAGATTGCAGAAGGTCAGAAAGCTAGGTAGGCGTTGGCAGGTCGGCCTGCTGGGGTTATTGCGGGAATTATGGAGATGATGCACGTGAGATGTGTGGTACAGACCTGGCTTGTCTTCATCTGTATGGATCATACCACCTTCCTTTGTTTTTTTGGTTTTTTTTTTTTAAGATTTTAATTATTTGAGAGAGAGAGAGCACGAGCAGGAGGGGCAGAGGGAGAGGGAGAGGGAGAAGCAGACTCCCCACTGAGCAGGGAGCCCTCTACAGGGCTCTGTCCCAGGACCCTGAGATCATGACCTGAGCCCAAGGCAGCTGCCTAACTGAGCCACGCAGGCGCCCCTCCCTTCCTTCGTTATTACTACTTGGAGACATCTGTACTACGGGAGGTGGAGTGGGAGGAGAAATAGATTTTAAAGCACTTAATAAATATCTTGGCTGTGAACTTGGATAGCGATAAACATAAGAGATTTATAAAAGCCATTTCCGTCGACAGCAATAAGAGCAGAATGAAAACACAAACAAAAAAACAAATTCAGGATTGAATTTTTTTTTGCCAAACTACTTCTGTAAATGTTTATGTAAGCAGTGCATTGCTGGAGACTTGCTGCCTTAGGAATACTTTTATGCATCGACAGTTATAAATGCAGCTGAGAACAAAAAAGTTTCTTAAAATGGTCAGTGATGTAAATGAATACTGTGGGCCATCCTGTCATCCTGTCTTTCTGTATGAATGCTCGTACTTGTGAGCTAAGTCCAGCCCTGCCCAGAGGCAGCTGCATGCACTAGGCTGGGGATAGAACTAAGTACATACCAAAGGGGCAGGAGTCCACAAAAGGGAGAATAAAACCTTTGCTCTAGGCTTGTGGAGTAGCTCTCTTTTGTAGGACATGGAAATAACAAAACAAGACACAATATGTGCTCTGTCAACTAATATACCACCAATATTGGGTGGTATAGCCGTATTTTTTAAATCTTTGTGTTAGTGGAAGAGCTTGAAGTACCTGCTGGTCAGTATTATGAATATCATGGAACATAAACCGTTCTCAGATGATCCAGGTGCCCTTCGTGGTACTTTCCTCAGCTGTATTCGAACGTGTCTGGATGTTCACTAGTCTGTATTGTCCTCCAGCATCTGACCTCAGTGAGCACAGTGACCACATTGTCCTTGTGTTTGGTGCTAATCTCCCAGGGCCTCACAGAGCCTTGGGTACATAGCTAGTGCATAGGGAATAGTTACTGAAAGAATGAAAGAATTATCCACATCTGGAAATGTATACCAGAAATCGTGAGTTCAGTGGGTCCTGATTTTAGGATTTCACTGGAAAGGTTTGTATTTTTCTTTTTTAATAAATCCCTGGCACCAGATTATTTTCCAGGGGCACCTGGGTGGCTCAGTCTGTTAAGCGTCTGCCTTTGGCTCAGGTTATGATCCCAGGATCCTGGGATCGAGCCCCGCATCGGGCTCCCTGCTCGGCGGGAAGCCTGCTTCTCCCTCTCCCACTCCCCCCTGCTTGTGTTCCCTCTCTCGCTGTGTCTCTCTCTGTCAAATAAATAAATAAATAAATCTTTAAAAAAAAATTATTTTCCTAAGATAGGTTTCTTCCTCACTCTGTATAATGGTATAGGAAGTAAAAAAGAAAACAAGTATTTGATTATTTGATGTGACAGGACTCATTTGATTATGAATTACAGAAAACAAAACAATATACCCCCCCCCAAAAAAAAGAAGAAGAAGTTAATTTATATGCTGTGAGAACCGAGGGGGCTGGTCTGGGGTCTTTCTTTAGACCCCAGGAGGCAGTGAGCCATCATTGTTAAGACCACAGACTGGGGAATCAGAGACTGTGGGAGGATCTGGGTGGTGCCACTTACCAGTTTTAGGACTTTGAGCCAAGGTACTTAATTTTGATGGTCCTCACCTATAAAAGAGTAGAAAAATTACCTACTTCTCAAGGCTTCTGTGAGGACAAGATAACGTAATATGTTAAAGTAGTTGCCACTGCTGTCTGGCATACAGTTGGCCCTCAATCATAGTTTCCAGCAAGTTTTTTAATGATAAAATAATACTTGGTCAAAACGATACCCATACATCAAACATTAAATAGTCCTTGCATCGGTTGAGACTTATTCTGACTGCGTAAAATAGAAACCCCGATAACAGTGGCTTCGACAAGAGTTTATCAAGAGAACGTACAGCTTCCAGGGCAAACTGGGCACCCAGCACACCCATCAACCTTACACGCTGTACAGACGTCTGTGCTACTGCTGAGGACCAGGAGAGGGAGTCTTAAGGAGGCAGTGGGCGTGCTTGTCGAAGGCCACAGTGGTCCCCGGCCCAGCCCTCCTGTCCCGCTGCTTCCTGTCCTGTTCCCCCTGCTACTGCTCCCCGGCTTGTCTGTCTCTGTTCTGCCGTGTTCTCTTGCTGCTCCTTCCTGCTTCACCGGATGTGCTGCTGCAGCAGATGAGGGCTCAGCTCTCGTGCACAACCACCCCCATCACGTCCCCACCCCCACCCTGTTCATCCAGTGTGGTTCATGCAACAATTTTTGGATAAACCAGTTGACAGTGTTTGAACTTCTGTGAGTGCAGATGTTCGGTGCCCGCTGAATGGTTTGTTATAATGGATTTCCGTTCTTACGGCACCATTTTTTGCTTTTCCTTAATGAAATAATTGCCTCATTTCTTCATTTGTTGGTTCTATTTGAAAATTTTGTGAACTTTTGTTATCTGTTCCAACCGATGTGCAACACCTATTAATAACGTTTCTGTTTAGAAAATACACTCTACGTGTTGTAACAATGACTATATATGGATTATCATTAGGTTCTCTGGCAGTCCCTTCTTTTCTTCCTGGAGGATTCTTGCAGAGCTCTTTAGATCTGCAGCTGTCGTCCTGGGCTGCCCCTCCGTGGGGGCTCTCCTGCCTCCTCTTCCCTGGCATAGTCCCATATTTGACTGGCACGCTACCTCCAGTCGTTTGCAGGGAACAGCTCTAAGAGGGAGATTTTTCAGATTTTGGCATGTCCAGAAATATCTTCATTCTGCCATCACACAGAATGAGAGTTTGGCTGAATGTAAAATACTAATTTTATAACCATATTCACTTGAACTATTGACGGCATTTCTCCACTGTTTTCTTATTTCCATTGTTTGCTAATGAAAAAAATTCGATGCGTCTTTGATTCCCATATCTCTGTGTGGGGCATGTGGGGCTTGGGGAAGGAAGTTCATTTATTTTCAGTTAGAAAATGTTAGTCTTTTGGGGCACCTGGGTGGCTCAGTCAGTTAAGCATCCGACTCTTGATTCCGGCTCAGGTCATGATCTCAGGGTCGTGGGATCAAGCCCATGTCAGGCTCCGTGGTCAGCAGGGTGTCTGCTTGTAGATTCTCCCTCTCCCTCTGCCCCTTCCCCTGCTCGCTCCCTCTCTCTTTCTCTCTCTCTCTCTCTCAAATAAATAAATCTTTAAACAGAAAAGAAGATGTTAGTCTTTTTTTTTTTTTTCAAAGTTTCTACGAAGTTTCTTCAAGTGCCATGGTGCGTGCATTGACCTTCTCTTTGCAATTTTTAGTTCTTCGGTTCTGGAAATGTTTCTTGTCATTCCTCCCGTCTGTTTGTTTGTTTTCCTAAAATGCCTCACTATATAGTGTTGGACTCCCCAGGTTGTTCTTAACAATTTTCCTCTCTTTTTTGTCCTATTTGTTATGTTTTAGGTTATTTTCAACCTTTTATTCCCACTATTTCAGTTGACTTTTTTATTTGGCTGTCATATTTTCAATTTCCAAAGCCCTTTTTCTCAATTAGTTGGGAGGTTTAGGTGGTCTTTTTATAGTTTCTTGTTGTTTCATAGATACATTATATTATTATATATAATATATATATTATATTATAAATACAGTTTATTCCACAGTATTTTAGCTCTCTGAGGATTTGATTATATTTTATAAAATATGTTTTTTCTTACTGCCTTTGGTTACCTCACCACCACCCCCAACTTGTTATTTTGATCTCTTGCTTTCATTTTGGAGGCTTTCCTAAATTATGTTATCATCCTTCGCTGCCCATTCATATTTGAGAGCAAAGCACCCAAAAGTTGTTGAAAAGTTCATACATGTCAGCAGGGCCTGTCAGGAATGCAGTGAGCTGCCTTTTTAGGTATTAGGATGTCGAGACAGCTTTTCTTCTTCTTCCCTTTTTTTTTTTTTTTTTTTTTTGAGAGAGAAAGAGTATAGGGAGGGGCAGAGGGAGAGAGAATCCCAAGCCAGACTCCCTGCCTCCCTGCTGAGTTCAGAGCCTGACCCGGGGCTCGATCCCAGGACCCTGTGATCACAACCTGAGCCAAAATCAAGAGTCAGATGCCCAACCAACTGAGACGCCCAGGTGCCCCAAGACAGCTTTTTTATCAGGAGCATTCTAAATGTCAGTATCCAGAGGTGTGTCTTCCGGCACCATTCAGCCCCCTGAGCCCCCGTCTGGTGATCGTATGTAATGGCATCTGGACGCAACAAAGACCAGGGAGGCAGGGAGCCCTATTGTTCGGGGTACGAGCTTTCTCTTTTTCTCTGTGTAGACCTGCTGGTCCAAATATTTGCTGAATTCTCTCATCCGTTTTTGTCTTCAGTTCTTGTCTTTGGGAGATTATATTGTTTATGATTTTTGTATCATATTAGTGGGATTATGGAAGGAAGAAGAAATGAAGACATGTGATCAAGTCACCACATTAACCCAGGAGTCTACTGCTATGAAGTTATGCCTGCTCCTCACATTTCTTCTCAGATGTCTTCAGCTTTCTGCTTCTCTCCCACCCACACCAGTGGAGAGAGCTGAGGCTTACTCTCTGTTTTCACACCTACTTGATGGCCAACGTGGCATGATAAGATATGGCATTATGGTGTTAGAGGAATCCCAACCACATTTATAGTAGATTTCCCAATGGGTTGATTTTCTACCGTGTTTGTATATAGATAAGGATATTGGCTTTCTTTGGGGTTTGATTCCCCACCACTACAATTTAAAAGAAGACTTGAAGGCTAAGTCAGTTCATCTTTGCATTCACAACTAAAACACTGTTTTTGAAATTAGAAGTCTGTTTTCAAGTTAGATGGACTTTCGGAAAGAGGGTGGTAACTATTGGTGTTACTGCCAGAGTACCATCTATCATAGCCAAGCATTAGCCTCAGGTTGCATTGGTTTAATATGGGCCCTCCTTTATAATTGCCTGCTTCCTTCTTGGCCCCCTCCTCACTGAAGAACATTTCATAGGATTCCAGATTATAGATTGGGACTTCTCCCATCCTTATTTTGTACAATCCAATACCAGATGGTTGAATGATTAAAATGTGTTAGGGGGATATGGAAATCGCCCAGGTTTAGAGGAATATTGGAAATTACCTTTGACTATTTTTTGTGCATGTCCATTGTGCACTTTGATTGTCTTGAAATAATTCTCAGACTCATCAGCTGTTGGTAATCAAGATATGCCTCCGGTCTCCAACTTTCTGATTCTTTTTCATCCTAAAGTACTTGACCCAAGAAAAAGTCAACTGTCAAGATTTCTTCATGCCAAACAGAATGTGAGAGCATTTGTAAGAATTTATCCATGTGGGGGCACCTGGGTGGCGCAGTCGGTTAGGTTAAGCGTCTTACTCTTGGTTTCACCTCGGGTTGTGATCTCAAGGTCATGAGATCGAGCTTTGTGTCGGGCTCTGCGCCTAGCGCAGAGATTACTTAGGACTCTCTCTCCCCTCTTCATGCACTCACTCTCTCTTTCTCTCTCTCCTCTCTAAAATAAATAAATAAATCTTTAAAGAATTCATCCATGTGTAAGATCAGAGTTAAAATGTAAGAGATTTCCTAGGTGAAAATCTGTACAGTGTGTTCTCTTTGATTCTTACTTTGGTCAGTATTACCAACTTATGTAAGAGTTCCTGCCTCTTACTACTCTCGTAATTAAGAAACAATCAGTGGCTCTCATTAAAGGAAAGACGTGAATTTTTTTTTTTAATGATGGCATCTGCTTTAATTACAGTACAAAAATTGAGAAGGAGAAAAGAGAGCATGCAAAGCAGCACGGGATGATCCGCACAGAGATCACGGGAGCTGAGATCGCAGAGGAGATGGAGAAGGAACGGCGCCTCTTTCAGCTGCAAATGTGCGAAGTAAGAACAGCTTTTACAAGCATTTGCCCAGAGTTTCCTTAACTGTGATCTTTCCTGCTAGTCAGGAGTTTTTATGCTTAAATGCAGGCTGTTTGATTATTAGAGGAGGGGACTGTTGCTTAAGGGTTCTCATCTCCATTTTTCTCCAAGCCTTTTGGGATCCGCCATTTCACTGTTGTCTCATATTTTGAGCCTTGGTCCTGTGGGGCTCTTTATGCCAAAACAGGATTCTTTGGTGAGAACTTTAATGTTGCTTGTGAGTGAGTGTGAAAAAAAATGTTTGGTGAGGAAGTAACACTGGTGAATATGAAGTCTTCCTGGTACAGGTTTAGAGCATGTTTTTTGTTTTTTTAACCACGTGTCCAATTTGAATGAAAGCTTAAATAAAGTAGTCATTAAGAAAGCCTGAGTTCATGAAAGAAATGTAGTGAAAGCATGCTCCCTTGGACTTAAAGCAGTGGTTCTCAAACTGGGTTCCCAGTGAACACTGGCACTCCCTGACCTGGCGTTCTGCTCATTCTGATGCTAATTGTGTCATAGAGTTCCTTTTACAGTTCTCCAAAAACATTAAAGTGGATAGAATTTTCTTAATTTTAAATTTTTTCTTTTTTCCCCCTCCTCATACTTTTAGCTTCTTCTCAAACCTATCTGCTCATAAACACTTCTTCATAATAAAACAAGTGAAAAGGAAGCAAACAGTATCAACAGAAAATCTTGACCACTAGTAAAAACCAGACCTGGTAGTGTTAGTTAACTGCATAAATTAATAATGGGTTATTTTAATTTTTATTCTTCTGTGGTTTTTTTAATCCTTTCATTCTTGAGTACCAAAAATTCTTTCTGAAAGTTTTGCTATCTGATGGCATATGCCTCAAGAGAATGCTATTTTACTTGTTTTCTGCAAAGAACAGTCAACCGTCTTTCACGTTTTGACCATGTGAACTCTTGAGTTTGAGATCCACTGCACCAGGGGGAAATAATCAGTTATTCTAGAATGTTTTGCTATGTTTGATTTCTGTTTGTCTTGTAAACTAATCTTGAGCATTTATAAAACGCTAACACTCTAATCATTTCGTTTGTACACTTGTGACTGCCAAATCAGCATTTCCTGAATTAAACTCACACTGTCTGAAGGCAACCAAGGTTCAGTAACTTGTGCAGATTCATGATTGGTGTTCTACCCCCCCAAGCCCATGACTGGAAAACCCTATCTGTACTGAGCAACATACGATTTTGTTTTATTTCCACAGTATCTCATTAAAGTTAATGAAATCAAGACCAAAAAGGGTGTGGATCTGCTGCAGAATCTTATAAAGTATTATCACGCACAGTGCAAGTAAGTAGAATATCGTGATCATGATTATTAGCCCAAGGAAGACCCCCTTCACTTCTTTGGTTTTCTTAATTCTTTCTTTCTGGTTTTCATTTGGTCACTCTATATAGTGTGATACTAGAACCTTCCAAAGCCACATGATAAGAAATGGTATTATCTTCCATCTTTGTTGTTTTCTGTAAATAAGTAACTCAAATCAGTGCAAGTATGTGGCTACTCAAAAATGCTGTCTTACTTATGAATCCTAAAGGTGGCCTTGACAGTCTGAAGCTCTCGTTACAAATAATGCAACCCTGTCACGACAGAGGCCTTCCCAAGTGACTCTCACGCCCTCCTCCCTTACTTGGCATTTACCTATTATCAGGTCATTTGTTCCATGTATACCTACTTGGAATTGTTTTTCTTTGTCACCTAAATTAGGTGAAATTATATACTTGGGGCACTAAGAATACTTTGACTTTATACTTCGATTTCTACGTAACTGGTGGTACGTCCACTATTTATACCAGCACCATTTTTGCTTATTAACTTTGCATTTTTATTATGCTTGAGATTTTGTGGTATTACATTTGCTTATTTACTTCTTGCTTAATTACTGGATTAGCTTTCATGGGTTTTCTGGTAGAGTTTTTATGTGAAAACATACCCATTATTAAAATTTTTAGTGTTCTATGTAAGAAGATCTTTGTAATTGAGACATTTGAGGAGGTCAGCATTAATATTGTGGGACACACAGAAGGCACGAGTCAGACAGAAAGAGGGGTTCAGACCTTTGCTGTGCAGCCAGGTGACTATGTGATCTTCATCAGGTTGCTCTTTAAACCTCAGTACCCTCATCTGTCAAGTGGGGTTAAGGTTAGTAGATGTGAGAATTAAATGAGATAATGCATATGGAGCCTAGCCCCATGCGGGCTACATTGTGTGTATTTGCAGCTCTGAGGATTCCAAGTGGCACTTGAAATCATTCATTCATACATGTATTGTACAGAATTGTTCCAGGAGAAGCTTTTAATGATCAAATTGTTATTTACATAGATCTGATTTGTTAACTTTTTCCTTCTTTTCCAAGTAAATTCCACCTTGTATAAATATGTTTCACATACAAAAAATAATACATTGAAGTGGAAACAGTTGGACATTTATAAGATAAAGTTTGCCTGTGAAAGCCTCATACTGAAGACCTGGTCTAACCTTTGACTTCATAGCTTAGTGGGGTGCATAGGAAACTTTGAAATGTGTCCTGGTAGTCCCTAATTTTAGTTTCGGGTGGAATTTTTCATCTTTCATCAATTTCAGTTTTCCTAGAAACATCATTGCTTTGAAACCTCTACAGAAATAAGTGAAACTTTTCAGTCTTCTCCATTACAAAACTTTGGCAGCAAATCTGATTTTACCTGATTTTAGAAATCTCTCCCCCCCCCCCCCCTTTGAGTAAGCTCTACGCCCAGTGTGGGGCTCAAACAACCCTGAGACCAAGAAGAGTTGAATGCTCCACCAACTGAGCCAGCCAGGCACCCCTAGAAATCTTCTGATCTCACATTCCCTTAGCCTACAAAGAAGGTTTTAACTTCCACAAACATTAGTTTTCCAAAATGTCCGATGTCTTATAAACTATACAGATCTTAACCTTTGCTCCTAAAGGTGAAAAGAAGAGCAACTCTGACCTGGATAGCTAATGCATCCTCCATTCTTTCATTCCCTGCTTTTTCACTTTCCAAAAATATTAATCTGCTGACAAAGGCCAGTAGCTCTGGGGTAGGAAGATGAAACAAGACTCTGCCCTCAGGAGCTAATTCTCTGGTACTGGAAGTAAGTTGGGTCGTTAGTCATCACAGTGGGCCCAGGAAGTAATTGCTAATATGGGCATCAGGAGAAGGAGAGACTTTCATCCAGGCAGACTGAGGAGGGCTCCTTGACAGAGGTGGTGGCAGTCGGCATTAGACTTGGGGGATGGCTAGCATCTGGCCATTGGAATCTGGTAGAAGAGTCTCTCCAGGGAGCAGAGAGCAGCAGAAGGAAACCCCACACAGTAAAAACCTCCTTGTGGGGAGAGGTATTCACAAACATGGTTATAATGGGGTTCTGCCCCTGGTTAAACCTCAAGAATTCCCACCTAGCAAGAAGCCGGGGTAGTATTCTTTCAGGGAGACTCATTTCTTACTTCAGGCAATCCCTCAAAAACCCTTAGTAAACTTGTAAAGTCTCTGTACCTAATTCACAAAGAGAAGGGGGCGCCTGGGTGGCTCAGTTGGTTAAGTGCCTGCCTTCAGCTCAGGTCATGATCCCAGGGTCTTGGGATGGAGTCCCGTGTCGGGCACCCTGCTCAGCGGGTAACCTGCTTCTCCCCTTCCCACTGCCTGCCGCTTCCTCTGCTTGTGCACTCGTGCTCTCTCTCTGTCAAATAAATAAATAAAATCTTCTAAAAAAGAGAGAGAGATTTCATATCCTAAGTACTTACTCCAGTTCTCCAAATGATTTTCAGTACAAAGTCAGGGGGCGCCCAAGAGTCCGTTTGCTCCAGTAATACCATGTATAGTCCCAGCATCTCAGCAGGGATACAGCTACTACAATAGAACAATACAGGGAGCAGAAAAGAAGAGCTTTTGACTTTCTGTTACCCTTTCCAACTCACCCACACCAAATGCTTGTCACTTTCAGACTTGAACATTGTGGGGAACATGCTGCTTTCAGAACAAATATAATATCCTACTGCTCACCCACACCTTTTCCACCTAGCAAATGTCATTATGATCTGCAGGATCACGAGCACTTACAAACGTTACTATGTTATCCTTAATTTTAAAATAATAATAGCTAACATTTATTAAGAGCAATCAGGAAATTGTAGCTCCGGAAGGATGAGTAACCTGCCCAAAGGCACATTCACTCATTCAGTAGATGCTCGATAAACATGTCAAATGAACAAAGCAAAAGAAACCAAAGGAGAAAAATAGGTAAGTTGGACTTCAAATTTCAAAAAGGTTTTGTGAGTGAAAGGACGTTATTAAGAAAACGAAAAGACCACCCACAGAATGGGAGGGAAATATTTGCAAATCATTTATCTGATAAGGGTCTGGTATCCAGAATATGTAAAGAACTCCTACAACTCAACAACAAAAAGATAATCCAGTTTAAAAGTGAGCAAAGAATTTGAATAGCCATTTCTCCGGAAAAGATAACACAATGGCCGAAAACACAAGAAACAAGCCTCAACGTCGTTAGTCATTGAGGAACATCCAAACCAAAACCACAATGAAATACCACTTTGCCCCCACTAGGATGGCAGAATTTAAAAAAACAACAGCAACAACAAAATGGAAACTAATTCTTGGCGAGAATGTAGAGAAATTGGAGCCCGCAACACATTGCTGAGAGAGATATAAGTTGGTGCAACTATTTTGGAAGACCTCTTGGCAGTACCTGAAAAAGTTAAGCCTAGAATTACATGGCCTTGCAATCCCACTCCTAGGTATATACCCAAGAGGACTGAGGATTGAAAACAGGTATTTAAGCAAAAATGTGTGCATACATATTTATAGCCTCATTATTCATAAGAGCCAGAGTGTAGAAACACCCAAATATCCATCATGTGATGAACAAAATATGGTAGCGCAGTGCAGTGGAATAATGTTGGGCTGTAGGACTGCTGATTACCCCATGAGCTGGACCATGTCGCTCAGAGGCTCCTTACTCCCTCCCCTGTCCTTGGAATGTGGGTTCTGCTTTCCTTTCCCACTCCCAGAGGCTGCTCCAAGGACGTGGCCTTGAGATGGTGATGTGGCGTTGAGAACACCTGCAGGTGTATACATGACCAAGCACAGTTGGGGCTTCTTTATAAACTTCAGAGATTTGGAGGGCAGGTGCAGGGATCCAGTCATATAGCTGCCGCCGAAGACAACACTCAGTGTCAGCTCCCTTTGCTGTTATGAAAACTGCCACCTGCCCACCTGGAGGGGCCCGCCACTTTCTCAGGTCTTTTCCTGCCCTCTGTTTACAGCGGCCAGTTTCAGATCACACCCAGGAAGCTCCCAGGAGGGTTACAAATCCTTATACATGCTGCAGCGGGATCAACATCTAAAACATTATTCTAAGTGAAAGAAGCCCGACGTGGAAGGCCCCATATTGTATGATTCCGTTTAAATGAAATGCCCAAAAAGGCAAGTCCACTGAGACAGAAAGCATTGTTTGCTAGGGCAAGGGAGGAACTGGGAACCATTGCTAACAGGTGCAGGCTTTCTTCTTGGGGTGACAGCCATGTTCTGGAATTAGATAGTGGGTATACTAAACACCACTGAATTGTACACTTTGAAATGGTGAATTTCACATTGCATGAATTTTTTTTAAGATTTTTTATTTTTTATTTGACACAGAGAGAGTACAAACGGGGAGCGGCAGGGAGAGGGAGAGGGAGAGGGAGAAGCAAGCTCCCTGCTCAGCAGGGAGCCCGATACAGGGCTCGATCCCAGGACCCCGGGATCATGACCTGAGCTGAAGGCAGACACTTAACCGTCTGAGCCACCCAGGCGCCTCCACATTACATGAATTTTATCTCAATTTTTTTTCATGCTAAAAACAGCAACAAAACAAAAAGATCTATGCCCTCATAAAATTTATATGTAGAAGGTGACAGAACTAAGTCTTGCACGCAGGTCTCTGTAACTCCAGAGTGCATGCTCTTAATATGTCAGAAATCTGAATTTGGTTGAGCCTGGACTTGGGCCTGGACATCCCTGTTTTTAAGACTCTCTCTATATCACTCTCAGCTGGCTCTTTGACCGGAACTGTTGAAATGGATTTGCGGTTAATTAATACTTACACTAATTAACCCCTGTCCCTTTAAGTTTCTTAACTACCACAGGACACACGTAGAGAAAATTTTCTAGGAGAAGATGTCACCCTGGTTAGCTGGAAATCAGCACCTGAAGCTTGGAAGTAAGCTTTCAAGAGGGGTTGGTGGTTGATGTGTTAAGAAATCACTTCATTTTTCTTAATTTGTTTTATACTTTGATTTGTTTTAAAGAACCATACTCTCTGTGATACTGCAAGAGCATCCTAACTTTTGAAGATAATACTATGCTCCCAGAGCATTTCAGCCTTTGGCCAAATAGCCCCTCTTTCTAAGCCAAGCAGAATACGTGATTGGGGTAGCAGGGAGATCCTGCTGTCTCTCTTTCTTTGAAATTAAATTGAAAGCAGAGAGAACATAGTATCCCTTTCCCATCATTGTTTGGACGGAGTAAGGGGGAAGTACATAGCAACTTTCTCAGGTTAGAGAAGACTGTGCCTCCCTCTGAGGAGGGTTTGTGTGTTCTCCCTGGTGGACGGGTGACTGTGCTCACACTCACGAGCCTGCACTCGGCAGCTGTGGATGTGTCACAGACTGTCAGGATAAACATGGAGGGCCTTCTGCCTATCAGTTGGCAGCTTACATTTTTCTGGCACTCTGGGTCATTAAAATATGGTCGTTTTTCTTTCAAGCTGCTTTTTTAGAAAGCGAAGTCAATGCAGCTGTGTCTCTAAGGTTAGAAATAATGAGGCTCATTTTGCTGGCCTGTGGCCATTGTGTATTGAACTGTTTCTCTGTGCGTGGCATTTAAGAACATTCTCGAAGTGCTCACAAGAACTCCCCACAGTACATGGGATCATCTCCGTTTCCTGCATAAGGACACGGAGGCGCAGGGATTCTGAGATTATGCTCTTACTCAGCGGGAGAACCAGGATTTGGACCCAGATCAGCCTGATGTGTTTAACTACCTGTGCTCCAGAGCTGGGAATGCTTACACTCAAATCCCAGCTCTGCACTGAATGACTGGATGACCCCCAGTAAACGACTGGACCTCACTGGCCCTCAGTTACCTTGTCTGGTACAGGTTAATAATAACTATCTATTTTGTTGGCTTCTAATGGAGACTTAAGAAAAGGGATACTTAACTGTGCATAATAGTGAGTGACTGGCACAGAATAAATAGTTACGTGCCAGTTGTCCTTATTATTATTACTGTTAATCATCATCTGTTTTCCAAAGATCTCATTATATTTCAGTAATGTACAGAGAAGGCGGCCAAGGGACAAGTGGGTGTCAGAGACATAATGTTGCCTTCCGCGGGGAAGGCTCCCACGTTCAGGTTGAGTGGCAGGTAATCACAACTGACATTTGTGCTTCCCTTTCCAATTACAGAACACTTTTATCTGTAGTAGTTCATCTGCCTCTCCTGGAAGCCAGAAAACATCCACCTTTGGGGATGATCATGCTCATTTTCAGACAGGGTCAGTAGCCTGCCCAAGGTTGTATGTACGGTGAGATTGAGAGCCAAAACGTCATATGCTTTTGACTCCGAAGTTCATGCATTTCCAGTGAACCAGAGCCAGTGAACTGGAGGGAGGAGACAGGGAACAGAGAGGCAAGCCCGCCACCCTCAGTGAAATGTTGTGGCAGGTGATGTGTGACCGTGACTCTGAGTCCCACCCAGCTCGTGGCTGAGACTGACCCCTCAAGGAGGGGACAGTCGGGCACAGAGGGGAGGGGTCACCAGACCGACGGTGCGGTCAACAGCATGTCGGCCTTTGCTTACTGATGACTGTGTTACTAATGTCAAGACGGTTTTGTTCTCCCTGCATCCGGTCCCCTCTGCCTCCTATTCCTGTTTCTCACCAAAACCCAGAAGTGAGCCCTAGCGTAACTTTCTGAGAGGGCCTCAGCTCAGCCTTCTCCTTCTAGACGAAATGTTGGTTCTTTTCTATAATTTTGTTTTGCCTAATGTCTGAATATATGATGTGTTTTAGAAAATGAAGTTAACAAAAAAGAAAACCTATAATCGCACTCAGAAGATTACTGGATTTATGTATATGATTTGTTTGTAACAGTTGAGTCATATTGTAGATTAAAATGATTTCTCATTCTATTAATTTTTCTTAGTCTGTGTAATGTTCTGGAGAATTCAGATGTAGGAAAACAGACTTGTTGGGGTCTTTCTTCAGCCTTTCAGTCGGTAGGAATTTGTCCCCCTTCCAGCTTGCTTTCACCTCCTGATAAATAACTTGTCATTTTTATCAGTGCCTTCCTTCTCCTTAAAATGTGTGTTTTATACCATTCCTGTGTGCTATTCAACTCTTGAGTTCGCTTATTCAGTTTGCCCAGTAGAACTTCCTGCCATGATGGAAACGGTGGTATTCTCTACTGTCCAACACGGTACCCACTGGACACATGTAGTTGCTGTGGCTAGTGAGACTTTAGGAACTGAATTTTACATTAATTTTAATTAAATTAGCTGCTGGTGGCTACCCCCTTGGAAAACACAAATCTAAAGCATTGTCATTTAAGCTCACCTTTAAAAAAAAAAAAAAAGATTAAATTTCCTTCATGTTGAAAGTGAAACTGAAGCACAAACTTATCTGCAGCGAATCTCTATCCCTCGGGGAAGGACATGACTCCTTCTGTGATAAATCCAGCAGTCCAGGAAGGGAGCTAACATGTGCTGAGCATGTCCTAACGACTCAGCACCTTGCGGAGCGAGTTCATACGTGTTATCCGTGTTACCCGCCCCACGGAATACAGTTATCACGAGAAGTGACTCACCAGAGAACCACTGCTAGAAATCCTCCAGCACAGATTCTAAGCCAGAAGCCTCTGACCCTAAAGCCCTTTTTCTGCTGTAAGGAGTCCTGATAGCATCTACCTTACACTGATGTATTCTACCTTCAGACCCTTTCTCCAGAAATTACTTGAGTATCAGAGATCAGAAGTGGTTTTGCTGTGATTGACTTTGTAGCCATACTTCTGCCTCTTCCACAGACATTTTCCCTCATGTAGATGAGGCTGGTTCAGGTTGATGTTCATGAATGGCCTACTCTGGACAGAGCGTGGCCCGCTGCTCGAGGGCTGGCATTAGGCCTGGGCACAAGCCCGTGCTAGAATATGCCATCCCCTGGATTGGCAGGCCAGGGCAAGCTGCTGTGGGAGGCAGCAACGAACGGAGTTACAGTAGAAGCGTAGTGGGGAAAGGCATTTCAGCAAGAGGGAACAGCAGAAGCAAAGGCCAGGGAGAACTGGAAAAAAAAAAAATGTAGCATGGCCGGAACCCACATTTTTTCAAAGAAGATGGTAGGAGATAAAACCAGAAGGCTATTCAGGGTCCAGAACATAAATTGTATTCAGTTCCGAACTGAGAAGTTTAACCTTCATTCCGATGGGCAGTGGTGAACAGCTGAATGTTAGAAGAGTTTAAATGTAGCTCTCAAGTTAAATGGTTAACCAAAAAGCCCTCCTTTCTCCCATTCCTCTGGTGAAAGACTTTCTGATTTTAGTAAGGGTTCTCAGCTGAAGATGTCAACCTTAAAAAATTATCGAACATGTGGGGGATTTCAGTATTCACTCTTGGAGGGCCAGTTCTGGTAAGAATGTATTGTCCACATTGATTGTCCACGTTAAGCTTAATTATATATGTAGATATGAATCCTAAGATGTGCCCTAAAACTTCTTGATAGTGCTGCATCCTTATCATTCACTGACATCTGCCTGGTGCTGGACCCACTGCGATCCTGAGATGAGACAGTCCTTATCCTCAAGGATCTCATTCTTTTGTGGGGAAAGAGCAGTAGATGTGGGGCAGGGCTAGAGAAGCCTCCAAGAGGATAGAGAACATTACAAACACTGAAACAAGTGAAACTCCTGGGTGGAGGGGTCAGACAGGAAATCTCTTTGCTTGGTCATCACAAGCAGGGGTGTCCGAATCAAAGCCTGGCCCTGAATCCCAGTTTTGCCACTTACTAGTCATGTGAGCAAGTGATGTACTCACCGTGTGCCTCAGTTTATCCTCTGAAAAGGAGATGAGATTGAAGTGCTTGGGAACTCATTCGGGTTGTTGTTGGGGGTGAATGAAATAACTCACATAAAATGCAAGCATGCTTAGCTTGTTGTGCATGCTCGGCTCTTGTCAGTACTGATTCTTAGGGTGAAACGGCGCGATCTGGCTGTGCACACGGCAGGATACCATCGATCCGACTTCCTGTGTTTCAAGCATGTTCCCCAGGGGTCTTTGGGGAACTGAAAGGTGGCTAACTTTCCTGCAGCCTTTGTTTCTAGAAAAGTCTCCTCTCTCCTTAAAGCGTCTAATTCATCCTCATGATACTACACCAGTTATGGTGTGTGTCTCTCTCTTTCGAATTCAAATACGGCACAACCAGGAGGACTGTTTCTATGAATAGACGGGTACGCACATGAAATCGCTGTGTTGGGACCACAGCTGTATTTTGCACTGTCTACGTGAGAGCTGCTAGCACGTGTCAGATGGTGCCCGTAATCTGTTTGTTGGTGCATCTTTATAAAATACTGAAATTCGTTTATAAGTGTTTTGTGTAGCTATGTGGGTAGAGTAAATATATTAATATTTTCAGATTTTATAGGTGACTGGGGTTCATTTCTTTTTTATGCTTCTGGTAAATCTCTGATGTTCTCCATCATAGTTTTTTTCAAGATGGCTTGAAAACGGCTGATAAATTGAAACAGTACATCGAAAAACTGGCTGCTGATTTATATAATGTAAGTATTTTATAAAATGCATGCATTTTAAGTTGCTTTTATAGATAAATATCAATAAATTTGAAATCTGGATTAGAAGAGCTTTAAAGAAAAGCAGGGGTACGTGATCTGTCAGTATAAACCTAGTGCAGGTAAGCTTTCAGTTTAACTCAGAAGGCCTTGATGGTCAGATATCCTAGAGTACATTTTTGGGACATATGAGGAACGAGGGTATGTAACCATCGATTCTAGATGGCTGTCCATTGGGGTCCAGTAGCATCACCTGTGAGTGCCTTGCAGTCTGGCACTTGTAGAAAGAATGTTTGACCCTGAAGGACAAAACTTGATTGTCTCGGGGTAGGCAGGTTTATGATTTTTTTTTTTTTTGGTTTTGTCAGATATCTGGATTTTGCGTATATATCTTTAAAAACACATAGCTGTATATTTTTTCCGATTGTCTTTTTTTTTTTAAGATTTTATTTATTTGAGAGAGGGAAGGAGTGCGCTAGTGGGGACAGGCGTGGGGGGCAGAGGGAGAGGGAGAAGCAGGCTCCCCGCTGAACAGGGAGCCTGACGCAGGGCTCGATCCCAGGACTCTGGGATCATGACCTGAGCTGAAGGCAGACACTCATCTGACTGAGCCACCCAGGTGACTGCCCCCCCGCCACCGCCGTTGTCTTTTAATAGTTAACATGATTCAGGTTGTAATAAGTTTCAGCTGATTAAAAAAAGCAGCACCAGTGCGAAACCCTCGGGTGCCACCGTGTAAACATTCATATATACCTTAGCCCATTGGGTTCTGGTCCTTTTTCACACTTTTTTCTGGCCCATTTAACCACATTATGGGATTCCTGCTACCGCCCTTTGAAAAACCAGAAGCAAGTGACCCAGTGTTATTTCTAAACTGTGTTTAAAATGGTACTTCAGAGCTAATTGTCTTGCCTAGATGTATTATTTAATAAGAAGGCCTGTTGCATTAAGACACTAATTTCAAAACTCACTGGTACTTTCATAAGATGAGAAAATTCTGCCTTTCATGTAAGAAAATGAGACCATGTAAAAGACTTTAATAAAGAAATCAACTATATAATTGAATTGTTTGATGACTGGTATATTTGGGTGAATTAAACTCTGCTCATGTATAAAAGATACGTGATGAAAGTCCTGTTTTTCCGTCACAGATAAAACAGACCCAGGATGAAGAAAAGAAACAGCTAACCGCGCTCCGAGACTTAATAAAATCCTCTCTTCAACTTGATCAGAAAGAAGTAGGTGATCTGTATGTTTCCAGCAGAAGTGAGGCAGCCTGGGAGGGCCTTTGTGTTTCCTGATCTGCAGAATAGGCGTGTCACCAGCTTCCTGCCACCGTGGTTGTGGGGACAAACGAGATAGAAGATATAAGTGTATACCTATTGCATCGCCCCATGTAGCGACTGTCCTTTATTTCCCTTGCCATCCTTGTACAAAAGATGTTCTTAACACCAGAGCTACAATTCCAGGACCCTAGGTTTGCCATTCCGGCTTTGAAGACCTGTACTTCCAAAGTGCTGCGTCTTCTCAGGGTAGAGTGCACACCCATGTCCTCTTTAGGTCATCTCTGTCTTTCTGGGCAGCCAGAGGGGGGTTGATCCTCTAGAATCCTCTAGAATCATCATCTAGTAGAGAGCAGGCCAGCCATACAAACCAGCAGTCATACCCTAAGCGGTATTGGTGCCATAAGAGATCTGCTGGGAAGGGGCGTGCCTGCAGAGGGGGGACGCTGAGAGGACTCTGAGATGGAAGCTGTCTGAAATAGTCAGCAGTTGCCCCCCGCACTTTGGGGGCAAAAAGGGCAGAAGATTGAGAGATGGGGTTTCTGAGGTGGAAACTCAGGCCTAGTGATAGATGACCTTGAACACACACAACAGGGTATGGACTTCATGCCAAGGGTAAACTAAACAGTGAGCTCTGTTTGTTAGTAGGGGAGGGTTAAAATTTGCCTGTTTATATTAGGAAGTTATCATGCATTGAATTTAAGTGCAGTATCTCAATGCAGTATTTAATAATAACCACATAAAATAGAGCCTTTTTTTATATTGTCATTTCCTCATGATATCACCTCACAATGGCAAACTGTACATTCCTACAATTTCTGAAGGGGTTCATGAGTCCAAAACAAAAACAAGGCAACCCTCCTCAAACGTGGAAGCCCTGCACCAGCAACCCTTACCCTTTAAAGCAACCCAGAAGGTTCTCTTCACTGAGTGAAGATAGCCCTCTGGGTTTTCATCGAGTGGGAGAAGTCTACAGCCCTTTTACCCTGGGCACCTGTGGACGGGAAGTAGGCACCTGTGTTTGGAGGCTTCTTTTGAAGGTGCTTATTACTGGCATACAAATCCTAGGAGAGGTGGTCCCCTTGAATGATTTCTCTGTGTAAGAGCAATAGAAAGACTCAAATGGAGGGTAAGAAGTAGATTGCTGTTTAGGCAGAAAATTGCGAGGTTTTGTACTTACCGAAATGTACTTAACCACTTCCTACCTTTGCTTTGTCGTACAGTAACACCTCCTTCCTGTATATGGAAGCTTTCTTGGGGGGGTGGGGGGAGACTGTTCCAGTCCCTTTCTGTTTTGCATAAAGACTGATGTATCTGCTCCCAGGAGCTAAAGAACAAAGTTGCATGTAAGCCAAAAGAGTACATACGCGATAAAATGCGCATGATTTGATTTAAAGCCACCCCAAATTAATAAACAATGCATGTTCATTAGCACCATGTCCAGAGTATTTTACAAGTAAAACTGATCTTTCACAGCACGCTTATCCCATTCCCATGCTGTTTATCATCTCTCATTGCAAAATAAGGTTAGTAGGTAATGATTTCTAATGACTCAAATAAGAAAGGAGACTGTCCACCATAGAGTTCTTACCATAGCACTACTATTCGAGAAGAGTGTAAACTAACCTGATAAATGACCTGAGAAATTAAAAGCACCCAGCAAATTATTTAACCTCTTCACCCCCACCAGGTTCTAACTTGACTCTTTTAAAGGAAGCTCCAAGAATTTGAGCTGTCAGTAGGATCCCCAGATTTTTGATGGACTTGTTTTTTCTTGTCAAAATTCTTCCTTGACTTCTGGCAGATGTTCTACAAAATTAATTATCTTAAGCTTTTATAATAGCCTAACGTCCCAAGAGAACTATTTGCTACATAACTATATTTAGGGTTGAAAATATTTTAAATAATGATGCCCATAAATCTGTCCCCAAATTCCAGCGTTTTGTTTGAGTCTCTCTCAATTTCCCATCATAGTGTGGTTTGCAAGGTGTTTGACGGATTCTGTGTTTGCTCATCTCTCTCTCTGCAGTATCTGACACACTGTCTGGCACCCAAAAGCTACTCA
Organism: Neomonachus schauinslandi; assembly: GCF_002201575.2. Taxonomy (NCBI): domain Eukaryota; kingdom Metazoa; phylum Chordata; class Mammalia; order Carnivora; family Phocidae; genus Neomonachus; species Neomonachus schauinslandi. The sequence continues at coordinate 176,645,259 of NC_058406.1, read as the reverse complement.
ATAAATATTTAGTTAGATGAAAAAGAAGAAATCCTTTGCCCACACAATGTATCCCTTACATGAGAGATTTGAAGCTTCTGTCGTAGAGGTTAGTTTTAGGTTGGATACCACAAGTACTTATAATCCTGTAAATCAGTGAGTATTTGCCTGCAGTTTAAAAAGATTTAAGATTTTACTCCTTAATAATGCATTTTATATGTTAATAGAGTTTTCTAAGAAGAAAGAAGGTAATTTGTCCATACTGCTAATAGAGAATAAGGAACTGAACTAAAAAAATGACACCATAGTTTCATTCTGTAGTTTACATTCTTGGCTCACGTTATGGAATTTCTCCAAGGTTTTATTTTAAGTTCATTGTGTAAGTTTACTTTTACATTTTTTGCCTGAATGAATTTCTCAACTTGCATTTCTCTTTCCTGAATACATGTTTAATTTTTATTATGCTATCAAAGGATTCAGAACCTGTTTCATTCCTTCCATCGTGTTTTGTTAATTATCATGAGTGTTAATTCTCCATGATTTATTTTCTCAAAAAAGAAAACCCTCTTTTCGTTTGTCTAGAGTTCCCTGCAAAGCAAGCTGAATGGCCATCATTTCTCAAAGTGCAGAAATAATTATTTGTAGGACTACTTTACGCCATAGAACTCATCGGTAGTTAATGTAGGGTTGTCAATACTATATTTCTGAAACGTGCTGCTTCCTTCCTGCTCAGCTTAATGGAGTAGGCTTCTGAGGTCAGAGCCTGGAGATCAGCCACTTTATTCACCTTTAAAAGCGTATTTGCCTGATGGAAAACAAGGTCCACTCAGGTTGTTATTCAGAATTTAAAGTTTATGTGGGCTAGTAATAAATATATGAAAAGAGTGTCTCAGAGGCATAGTTGCAGAATGTAATATTTTTCATAAGTTATTAACATCAAAATCCTTGCATTACAGAAGATAAAAGTACTCTTATTTTTAAAACTTGGGTTTTATTTGAAGGATTAGCAAACAGGCTAATGCATAGTTCTAAAGCATTCAGACCAACCTAGAAATTACATGGGCAGACAAAGAGCAGTTTCGTTCAATGGAAGGCATTCCAAGGAATAGAGTTATGCTTTTAATAAGAATTTTTATCCAGGGAGATTGCAGATTTTGTTTTTAATGTTCTGGGGAGGTATAGAAATGGCAGCGATCCCTGACTCCATATCCAGAGTTGAGTGGTTTTCGTGTGATGTCATCGGGTGGACGCAGAAAGCTCCGTGGATTTCATTTATCCCGGCCCCTTGTTCCATCCCATGCCTCAGCTCTCCACCACCCGACCTAATTTTCCATCCTGATTGTTCTGTATTAGTATTATGGACACATTGCCACCTCCTTCAAGAAAACCCTGTGTGTCACTGCTGTTGTTAGGGGTTCTCATGGCAGCGCGGGTGGTGGAGGGCTGCTCTCCTTGCCCATCTGATCTGTAGTACGGTCCTGCGGTCATAGCTCTGTCCAGAAAGCCTGAAAGCATCCATGAGGGAGGACTTGGGATTCAAGTTACTATGAGCAAGGCTATGGGCCCTGATTAAAAGTAAATACGTAGAAGTATTTCTAAAGAGATGCCTAAACCCCAGCGCACTCCTGCCCCTCCCCAGGTGATTGAAATGGTGCCATTAGGTGTTCCAGCTGGAGGGAGTCTGGCCAGTTACAGACAAATGACTCAGATTAAGGAAATGACTAGTCTAAGCTCCTCAGGGTGAGCCTCCTTGCCTGGTAGAGCAAGCATTCAGCACTCTGTTACCTTCACCAGGGAGCAGAAGGATGCGTGGTCAGTGTATGAGCACCCACCTCAGGGACAGGGGCCATGCCCCGCTGTGTCCTCACTGTCTTCCCGGTACCTACCATTTGGGTGTTCAGGACATCGTTTTGAACACAGAACTCATCACATTCGTGGAATAACCTCACAAAGGTGTGCCATCCTAGAGCTCTTCCTTCGGCTGTTATTAATATTCATTTGCTATTGTCTGGTCCAGAAGGATCCCGAATGCCACAGAGAGGTCATCCTGACCTTAAAGGGATCTCATACATAGGCCATCAGTACATAATTAGGGCTAAGTTCACTTTTGGTTCTTCTTCATCACATTGCAGGTGTTGCTTCTGAACTGGATATTTTTGTTATGTTCTCTCTGCTTGGAAAACTAAAAAATAATCCTCCTACAATTTTTGGTTCTTTTTAGATTTTCTAAAATAATTTGGGTTTCACTGAGGTGTTGATTCCCTAAACACACACTTTGAAGTTTGTCACCCATTTTTATCTTGATGAAATGTGTACCTCATGCAGGTTTTCTTCTGGTTTCATTTAAATAACCTGAATAAAACTTGACAAATATAAAGATGTTTTATTGTCCCATCCCCTGAAGTTTATGTGATTCCGAAGGTGGCATGTGTTCTGGCTTTAATTATCTTTACAGTGGTGTTTTCTCTGTGTTATAAAAAGTGCTTTTAAATCATGCGTGATGACTATCAATGAAATTAACTATGTTTTCAAATGTTCTGCCTTTTTTCTCTGTTGCTTTTGCCCTTCCTGATCGAAGTCTAGGAGAGTAAGTCAACACTTTCTGTGAGAATGTATTGTCCTACTTCTGTGTCTAAACCCCATGTTCTCATTCTACAGTTCAGTGTTGTTGGTCTGTTTCGTACATTTTCAAAGTGTAATGGCTGAATCTGATCATGCAGTCTCTAGAAACGATGGGGAAGTATCAGCAGAGTGCCTCCAGCTGGTTTGCATCTGTCTTGTTCTGTGGGTCCTGGTCACCCTTTTACCACATTATAACACACTTCTCACCACCAGAGAATCATCGCTTTTAATGAAAAGCATGTTTAACAGCTTATTTTACGGAGCCCCTGTTGGTTACAAACCAAGAATTTCTAACAGTTCCCAGTACCTCGCTCAGAAGGTACACTTTGTATTGTGGGTATTTTAGCAAAATATGTGGAGGGAGAAAAGGTGGACCTAAGGGAAGAGCTCATTCGGGTTGCATGCACTTTGTTTGTGAGCCACTTGGGTTTTCCTGCCTTCCTGTACCGCCCGTGCAACCTGGTTCAGTCCCACGATGCTCTGTCACCAGTGTGTTGTTGGAAGCGGAGCTGGGGTTCCAAACTAGAAACGGGAGTTCTTGGACCTGCCTGTGACTCCGGTGGTTGTTTCCCTGCCTAGTTTCCTCTGAAATACAGGCAAGGACCTGAGGGCTCTTAAAGTTCCATAATTCTCTTCGCCCCAGACCCGTGGACAGAGGCTCAATGGCAGAATAGAGGCAAAGACTCGAGAAGTATGTCCAGCATCGGTCTGATCTGTGGCTTCTCCTTTCTAGGATTCCCAGAGCCGGCAAGGAGGGTACAGCATGCACCAGCTGCAGGGCAATAAGGAGTACGGCAGTGAGAAGAAGGGCTACCTGCTGAAGAAGAGCGATGGGTATGCGTAAGGCCAGCCCGCTGTCCCTGCGTGCTTAGCACTTCCTGGGTGTTAGCAGCCTCGGAACTTTTCCCACACTTCAGGATTTTCTAATGTGCTAGCTTCCGACCGCGAGCGCACTGGTTTCCCTCAGCTGCTTTAACCTGCTGTCTTTCCAAGAAGCAGTCACCATCCCATGGTCCCTAAATGGCACCGAGGACTTGCAGCCTGCCATTTTAGGAAGGCAGGTGCTGAGCGGAACGTGAAGCAAGCAGGTGGCTTGCGGACTTGAGGCTCACCCACCTCTCTGCTTTGATTCATCCGCCCTTTTCTCTGCTGGGGTGCCCACCTGGCCGCCCAAACCCAGCTTTGGGAGTCAACCCCGAGTCCTCTCCTTCCTCTTATATCACAGCCACTGTCACGACAAGCTCTTCATTTCTAACAGGACATGATGCCTTTCTTGACCTTTCTGCTGCCCTGCCCTGGGAGGAGCCACTGCTTCTCGGAATATCTGAGTAGCCTCTCTCTGTCCCTCTCCTCTGTTGCATCTCCACACAGCGCCCAGAGTAGCCTTGAAGAAACGTAAAGCACGCCAGGTCATTCCCATGCTTGAAGTGCACACAGGGTCTCAGCCCTGCCTCTTCTCCAGGCTCGTCCTTCCCTGGCCCCGCTTCTTTCCATTGCTCCACCAGGGATTCTGCTTTACATATATAAGGAGAATCTTTTTTTTTTTTTTTAAAGATTTTATTTATTTATTTGACAGCAAGAGAGGGAATACAAGCAGGGGGAGTGGGAGAGGAAGAAGCAGGCTTCCCGCTGAGCAGGGAGTCCGATGCGGGGCTCGATCCCAGGACTCTGGGATCGTGACCTGAGCCGAAGGCAGACGCTGAACGACTGAGCCACCCAGGCGCCCCACATAAGGAGAATCTTAATTACTTGCTTTACTAACTGTCCTTCTTTTTGAAAGAAAGCTTCTTGTTTTCTGATGGCTTGTGGATATGCACTCCTTTACTTTATCTAAGACATAGACATTTTTTGATTTCTTTGTTAAAATTGGAACTTCTAGGGGTGCCTGGGTGGCTCAGTTGTTAAGCGTCTGCCTTCGGCTCAGGTCATGATCCCAGGGTCCTGGGATCGAGCCCTGCATCAGGCTCCCTGCTCCGCGGGAAGCCTGCTTCTCCCTCTCCCACTCCCCCTGCTTGTGTTCCCTTTCTCGCTGTCTCTCTCTCTGTCAAATAAATAAAAAAAATCTTAAAAAAAATAAAATGAAAAATAAAATTGCAGCTTCTATAAATTACAGTCCTAAATTTCTGATCACTATCAGTTTTGCTTATTCTACTCATGCATCCAACAGATGTCTTTTGGGAGTTCTAGTGTAGGTCAAGCACTGTTAGAGACACTTGGGTACATAACATTGAACAAGAAAGATAAGGAAGTCCTTAGCCTCATAGGGCTTACATTCTGAGTCGGGAGACGGTAAAGAAGGGACTATGTGGGAGATCAGATGGTAACAAGTGCTATGGAGGAAGATAGAGCAAGGCAGGGGCCTCGGGGCCTGTAGGAGTGGTCCTTGCAGTCATGCAGGGCGGTCAGGGAAGACTTTAGTGAGGAGATGTTTGAGCAAAGACTTGCAGGAAGTGAGGAGATCATCTACAGAGATCTGCAGAGATGGCCAGGAACCTGCTTCCCTTTGTGATACACACAGGAGTTAGGCATAGCTGGGACTGAGTGAGGAGCTGGGGGTCATAGGAGACAAGGTGAGAGGGGGCAGAACACCAAGCCAGGAGGAGGGCTTTGGAAGCCCCTGAGTGGAGATGGGCGTCATTGGAGGGTTTTAAGCAGAGGAATGCCGTAGTTGGACTCATTTGAAAGGCTCTCTGGCTGCTGGGCTGAGAATGGCTGTGTAGCATGTAAGACTAGAAGTGGGAGGCCAGGTCAGAGGTGAACAGGGATCAAGGGAACAGCTGCAGCGGGGGAGGAACGGGTCAGAGTCAAGATAGTGCGGTAGGGCCACCAGGATTTGCAGATATGGGCGTAAGCAAAGAAAAGCATCCCAGCACAGAGCACAGCACCTGGCTCTTAAAGTCAGTGAATGTTGACCATTAAGTCTTGCAAAAAGTAAAAGAAGAAAAGACACACCAGTTACCCAAATCACAGTTTTAAACTGGGCTCTTCTTTTTTTTTTTTTTAAAGATTTTATTTATTTATTTGAGACAGAATGAGAGAGAGCACATGAGAGGGGGGAGGGTCAGAGGCAGAAGCAGGCTCCCTGCCGAGCAGGGAGCCCGATGTGGGACTCGATCCAGGGACTCCAGGATCATGACCTGAGCCGAAGGCAGTCGCTTAACCAACTGAGCCACCCAGGCGCCCCTTAAACTGGGCTCTTCTTAACAGACACAGTGACCAGATTGTAGCCCCAATGGCGTGGTATCTAGTGGACGTAAATTATTAATCCTGTAGTTTTAACACTACTCGCGTGAAGGTACAAGGATTTTCTTGGCGTTAGAATTGACTGTTTCTAAGTGAAGTGGTTAATACCTAACTTCAAGAAAAGTCAGCTGAGTCTTTGGGTAGGTATTGTTTGGTTCAAACCCTAAAATGTTCAGGGAAAGCATCACCTTGTGAGCACATGCTGTGTGCCTGCCAGACACTGCCAGGTACCTCTCATTCTTCTCATTTGACACCTTCGGAAGATGAGGCAACTCATCCAGAGAGATTAAGTGATTCAACTAAGATCCTACAGCCAGTAAGTAAGAAAGCCCAAATTCTAACCTGGGTCTTATGACTTAATGCCGGGGTGTCTCCCCTTTATATTCCAAAGGGGCATCGCTGCTGTTGGTTGCCCTTGGAGGATACAAGGCATCGGCTGGCATACATTCACACACTTGACTCCGTTCTTCTGGTCTGTTCTTCATTCGTGCACTCATTCCACACACATTTATTTATTTATTATTAGTGTTTCAGGCAGTCTGCTGGATGCTGGAAGGTAAAAGGTCCGTGAGAGGTGGGCCTCACCCTCACCTTGCCTACAGTCTGTTGGGAAGAGATAAGGAAAGCACTGTTGCAAAGGAGGCTGGAAGTCCAGTGGGCTAGCCTCCCATAATTGCACGGGCTGCAGAGGGTGAATAATGATAACCCAGAGGGGCCTGTCACTGCTGTCCGTGGAAGAGGAAAGAATTGAAATGCTTATACGTGAAGACAGCCTCACTTGCTAATCATGTCTACTGATGTGTCATATGATTTTCTCCTAAGGATCAGTTGCTTTAGGAGTTTCTGACCCTAGTTCTGGAATACTCTTTGTCACTTAAAGGACAAGTGTTAAAACTACAGGATTAATAATTTATGTCCACAATTTGGAAAACACTTCAGATTTTTTGTAAGTAATTTAAAAGCTTTATGACCCAAAGGCATTCATCGAGAGGCAAAGGAGTAATTGTTTTACATGTATTTTCTCAAAATAGTCCTAGAGGATGGGCATCATTCTCTTCATGATGCAGATTAGGCAAGCAAGCTTCCGAGAGGTCGGTACCATGAACAAAGTCCCGTGGCTAGTGGGCGCTGGTGTCGGGATTGAAGCCCAAGGAATCAGGCATCAGAGCTGGTACTTGTTTAGTTACATCAGGCCGCCTTCTCATAGTTCCTTTTCTGGAATTCTGAGGTCTGGGCACGGTGTAAGTGGTGTTCTCTCTGGCACTGTCTGAGCAGGTGGTAAAAGTCCTTGCTATGTCCATTCAGGAGCTTTTCAGGCAAGCATCCTTAAAGCTCTCAGTACAGAGAGGGGAAAGCACAGGCGTCCAGGCCGTTTCATAGAAATCTCGGGAATAAAAGCTCTCAGAGTGTTCACAGAGATAGGGCTGTACTTGGGATTGACTTGATTTTGCTCCCTTTTGTCTGGTCACCCGGGGGCACCACATGAGCAATTTCTGTTCGCCAAAAGCTTAATGCTTTTGTGTTACTTTCCTTGTCTTTATTACTAATACAAAAGAATACAGTTTTGTGTTTGGTTTTGTGTTTCCTTAATACGCACGTGAAAAAAACTAATGACCAAAAAAAAACCCAACTGATGACTAACGATTTTACTAAATAAAATGAATAAACTGAGTCAGGACGATATCCTGAAGGTTGACTAATTTGTTAGGTTGGTTGGTGGCTATTTTGAAACATGTTGATAGAGAAAGATGACACTGGTTTGGGCTTTAATGGGTACAGGGGGTGCCTCGCCTATCTCAGCAGGCTTTTATGAGGCTAAGATGGGCTGCAAAACTCCTACAGCATTGGTTACATTAGCCAGATGCAGGTATGATCATGGGACAGGTGTCCTCTCTTGTCAGCCATTTCCCAGTCAGTGATGTAGTTGTAATTTGAGGGCGGTTTATCAGTCGGTAGTTCTGCGTTACGTCCTGAAGATACTAGCATTTTGAGCGCGCGTGTTCAATTGACTTTTGCTCAGATGGTATCAGATTCTGATTTCCCACTGTGAACTGTGCTGCTAGTAATTACATACACAAGGAGACAACATTATCTGTGCTCAGAGTTGGTTTTAAATTCGTGAATTTAAACAGTGGCAGGTTTCTTACAGGACTCATTGAGAGGGGAAAGGAAACACACGATGATATTATTTTAAATGCCCAGGAGAAGCCAGAGCCCCCTCCTCTGATGTTGTCTGTTTCCATGACACCTGAGGGCCCCGAGAAGCCTTCTCCTAGCCAGAGAATCACTGTTCCCTGTACATGTCTGTTTCTCCATCGAAATGCTCTTGACTAGTACATTTGTACCTGCCCACACAAGTGTGAATCCACCACACACAGGCTTACCTGTGCCTCGAGCATCACCAAAAAACTCCAAGTTGAAATGAGTTCTCTTTGGCTTTTTCCGAGAAGTGTCAGCCTTCCCAAAGGAGAGGTGTACAAGTCACCAGACGTGTTGATCCGTGACCCTGAGCTCCCTTCTGTGTATCCTGAGGCAGCCGTACCCTCACCCCTCCTTGCCTGGCAGACATCTTGAGTTACTTTCTTAATTTCTTTAGGTTTAATTTTAATTACAGAAGCAATAGATTAATACAGCCTTCTCGTAGAAGATTCACAGGTATGGTTAAAAACTCTTCAGCACCACCCTGCCACAGGTCTGGGCCTCCTTCCCAGAGCAGAGTACTTTTGTGAGTGTACCATGCTTCTTTCCAGACCTTCTTCTGTGTGTTTGTACATATATTTATATCCCCATAGAAAACTTAGAGCGCCATTTTATACGTGATATACTTTGAGTATTTTTTAACATTACTAGATCTTACCTGAATTATTTTAAAACAGCTTGCTTTTTTCAATCAGCAGTATGCTTTAGAAGGGTATGTCAGCACATACATAGTTACTTGATTCTTTTAACCTCCTTCAGAATACTCTGTAGTATGAATGTAACTATGATGCATGTATTCATTCTCCTGCTTTTAGATTTCTGTTGTTTCCCACTTCACTGTCAAGAACAGTGCTATAATGAGCATCCTTGTATACGCCTACTAGTCTGAACTACCTTCCACCTGGGGTAATAAAATAAAATGTTCTGGGTTTGGTGGGTTTTTTTGGTTTGGGGTCGTTTTGTTGTTACTGTTTTATAATGATTGTCGTACAAAACACGATAGGATTGCATGTCACAGAGTGAATCAGCTACTGTATCAGGTTGTGTTTGATTTGCTCTTCAGGCTCCGGAAGGTGTGGCAGAGGAGGAAGTGTGCCGTCAAGAACGGGATTCTGACCATCTCACATGCCACGGTGAGTGTTTCTGCTCATTTACCACGGTGCGCCTGTTAGGCCTTTTGGCCCCGTGGACTAGAAAGCAAAAACGTGACATAACCAGCACTGAAGTTTCCCCCAGGTATGCGTACTGTGTGGATTTGGGTCAGAAAGTGTGGGACCTTCGTTTACAGAAGGAGTTGGTCTCCTCTTGTCCTGTGGTGTCCGTCTCGTTCTGTTGCCCCTCCAGAACGTCTCATGTTTGTTCTCTTAGACCAAATCAGGAATTCTTTTATCTCATAATCTCATCTCTTTGGAAAAACTATCAGTGGTTCTGAAAAACCTAGTTTTCTGATTATAAAGATGACAGAGGATGTTCTTTGCATGAAATAATAATTAGGAAATAATATGTGTACAGCATGTCCCGTGTTTTTTGTTTGTTACTATTTAAATTACTCAGAAAATCCATCATGATGTTAAAAAACGAAAATGTATATAAGTAAAACAGTGAGATAATAAAATTGCCTCAGTTATAACTCCCCTTTCTTTAGGAATAAAGGCAATTCAATAGAAAGCGGAAAATAAGTTACTAACACTTATATTCTGTTTTCTCTTCAGGTTATTGTCAGTATATATGCATACATATCTTGCATACTCAGAGTTGATACTGACAGTCTAGCTAGAATTTTTATGTTTTGTATCACCCATTTTCAACTAGAAGTCGTGTATTGGCAGAATTCATATACTGTCAGAAAAGGTTCAGTCTTGGTGGTAGTCAAGGAATGCACCATAAAATAAGTAATTACTATTTTGCCCTTTTAACACTAGCAAGAAATTACTTTTTATTCTTAAAGATGCAAAGATTAGAATGGAAAATGTATCAGGCGGGACTGGAAACAGCTTAGTGTACCAAGAGTCTCTACAAAGGGGCATGCAGTTAAACCCAGCAATCCCCACGTGGAGAGAAGCTCGGGTAAATTTCAGTATCCTGTGCCAAGTGATGTCTTTGAGCTCATGATAAGCAGTTAATTACTAACAGGATGGTAAAAATGAAGGATGAGCATTTATTACATTGGCAGGTTTTCATGATTCACAGTTGAGATTAGATTTCTCTCTGTTGAGCAAGAAGTACCACTTAATAAGCACTTTTTCCTGCCAGACACTTCATAAAATTTATTTCACTTAATCCCTCTATAACCCATGTAGTAATCTGACCTTCGTTTTGCAGATGAAGAAACTAAAGTACAGAGAAGCACAATGACTTGGCTAGTAGCGGGCAGAGCTGGAAATTCAAACTTGGGGACGCCTGGGTGGCTCAGTTGGAAATTCAAACTTGGGTTTGACCTTACTCCATAGGCCCCTTCCATTCTGCCTCTCTTCCTGCAGAACCCCATCATCCCACTAGACCAGATGCTCTCCAGGGGCATTTACCAGATCCTGTTCGTCTTTCTTTCTTTGTGTCCCACCCCCCGCCACAGACCTTGACACACGGATGGTAGTCAGTACACACCTGTGGCCAAGACCTTCCTGCTGGAAGATTCTGTGCATCTTAACAATTACTGGCCTTTATGGAACTTGAGCAATTACATTATCTCTGTCCCTTGTCCCCTGCAAAACCCTTGGGGTGATTCCTCAGAGGTCCTCAGCTTCGCTCAGCCCAACTGAGATTTTTGTAACTCTCATGTCAGTTGTGACAAGCCACCCATCTGATACTGGAAATCCTGCAGGTGGACTTAGATCAGTTAGTAATTATCTCTGAGGCTGTCTAACAATTACTCATTTATTTAGCAACATTTCATGAAGCTTCCACTCCAGGTGCTGGACTAGGCATCCCAGATACGTGGAAAATGAGATAACTTTTACCTGCTCATATTTAATTCCATGCACAGTTACCTTATGAAACCGTTCTGACAATCGCAAGAATGTTAGTTACCACCAAGTGAGCTCTTAATGTGCTTTCCGTGTGTTACCATACGTAATTGTTGCCACAACCCACCGGATAGATGCTGTTACTGAGAGAGGTGATGTGCCCACGTCACACCTGGTGAATGCTGGGATTTCAGTCTTAAAGAGTCCATGAGTGCTTAATGATCAGTGTTTGCTTGTCAAGCAGGACCTACTCTGCTCCTTATGTTGGTGATTAAAATACTTGGGGAGCTGTATCAGAAGAATTCCAATTACATGATCCAAGATCAGAAACTCTGATGGGAATAGTTAGTATTTATTGAGAATTCTCCATGAGTGGGCCATCATGGTTCTGAGCACATTACCACAACCCATTTTATGTAGCTTCTGTTGCTCCTACTTGATAGACAATGGAACAGTCTCCATTTCTAAGCCTGTGTTTCTCTTTGTGTGAGTGAAGAGTCCCACCATCTGATTTTTCAAAGGCATTCTCACCATCATCACTACCACCATCACCATCACCACCACTACCATCACCACCATCACCACCACCACCACCATCACCACCACCACCACCACCACCACCACCACCACCACCACCACCACCACCACCACCACCA
>NC_058406.1:176623260-176623597 GCF_002201575.2 Neomonachus schauinslandi | reverse complement strand
CATCACCATCATCACCATCACAACTACCATCACCACCACTACCATCACCATCATCACCACCATCACCACCATGACTACCATCACCACCACGACTACCATCACCACCATCACCACCACCACTACCATCATCACCATCACCACCAATACCATCACCATCATCACCACCATCACCACCACCACTACCATCACCACCACCACCACCACCACCACCACCACCACCACCACCACCACCACCACCACCACCACCACCACCACCACCACCACCACCACCACCACCACCACCATCACCACCATCACCACCACGACTACCATCACCACCATCACCACCACCACTACC
>NC_058406.1:176529189-176623160 GCF_002201575.2 Neomonachus schauinslandi | reverse complement strand
CACCACCATCACCACCACCATCACCACCACCATCACCATCATCACCACCACGACTACCATCACCTACCATCACCACCATCATCACCGTCACCAGCACTACCACTGTCACCACCACCACCACTATCAACACCACCATCACTACCACTGTCCTCACCACCACCATCATCACCATCATGGTGACTAACGCTGCTGAATGGTCACCATGTGACAGGCATTCACCAGCACCTTAATGCATTGTAACATTTAATCCTCACGGCAAGTTAAGTTATAGGTGACGTCACCTCCACTTTTCAAATGAGGGACCTGGGGCTCAGAGAAGTTCACTTACGGGTTACACAGCTAATAAATGGCACAGCTGGGAAGCTGGTATAGGTAAGAACTCTGCTTTTACACACTCCCACACACTCCAGAACATTAAGTCTCCCTCACCTGCAACCCCAGTTCCTCCCCAGCATGGGATCCCAGCTTGGGCCATCACAGACATAGCCCTAAACCAGGAGTGCTGAGGAGCCCATGTGTGGGAGAAGCACGTACCTGTATGTGCAGGCTAGAATTCCTTGATGGCCTGAACTAGGGTGTGAATCCTGAGAGGTGATTCATTCATAAGGACAATACAGCACAGACAGCCCCCTCTTTTGAGATAAAAACCAGTGTGGCCTCTCCTGGGTCAGTATCCTGACTCTTGAGGGGGGCTGCAGGGTTGCCCTGTCTCTGGGCAAGTTCCGGACTTCTCCAGGGTGGTCTTCAGGCCGTGAAGCCTGCTGCAGCTCCGCATATTACAGAGCACGAGTTCACCGGTTGCCTGGCTGTGACTGTGCCTGTCTTCACTCAGCTTTCCTGAGCCAGAGTCGTGTCGGATTGTTGTCTGACTTCATTAACTGAGTCAGGTCTACGTGGTGTGACTCTGAGTTGGATCCAGTATGTGAGCAGAGACAAAAACCAGAAAAGACCCAGGGAAGCTCCTCCACCCCCAGGGAATATTCTTCAGGTTAAATACACTACAGTGAAAATTTCTGACCATTTGACTTTATGTAGATTAGGAGTTTTCAGTCAAAGATTTGCTACATGTTCCCTCTCTTTACTCTCTTCTTCCCTTAGATTTGTCTGGCTCTGACCATCCTTGATAAGCATCTCGACAAGTTATGACCTTATCATGTCCCATCTACTTGCCTTTCTTAAGAACCTGTGGTGGAAGGCAGTGCAGTGTGAGGAAATCAAGGAGTTGAGTCAGTGGTGGTCATTGCTAAAAATAAAAAATAAATTCTCTTCCACCCTCCCTTTTTCCTTCCTGCCATACACATAGCTGTGGCCTAGCCAACTGTGTCAGTGCTTTATTAAGGCTCTAATCAACAACAAAGATCACATCAGCTATCTTGCTTAGTGGCCGTGAGAAAGGACTGTGGCATCTGTCAGATCTGAGCCTGAATCCTGCCTTTGTCATTTACTATGTGACCTTGAGAAAAGTATTTAACTCATAAAAATGATAGTGAGGATTAAATGAGATAATGGGCTGGGTGTGGGCATCCAGTTAAAAGGAGTCATGGCTGTTAGCATGACCTCATTGGCTATCCTGGCAAGACTGAAATCTGTCAACAGGCAGACTCTCTTGCTACAAACATTGGAAATTGTGGGTCCACTTCTCCTGCACCCGGAGCAGCCCCAAGAGTAAATGGGTTTCTCCACCTAACTTGGGATTCTCTCCCACTGATTTGTGTTATTCTTTTCCCCACTTGTCACTGGCTTTGGGCCACACTTTTTTGCTGCCAGTTACATCACCTATAGTCCCACCCCTGCTCCCACAGAAAGGTCTCGATAGCCACTTTTCCTGACTTTGCAAACACTATTGATTATTCAGAATCCAGTTGAAAATCAAGGCCAGCAGTTTCCACCAGAAAACATGGGATTGAATCATCTTTGGAAAAGTGAGTGAAAGAACTTTTGTTTTCACAAAACTTAGGGCCTTTGTTTTTTTTTTTTAAAGATTTTATTCATTTATTTGACAGAGAGAGACACAGTGAGAGGGAACACAAGCAGGGGGAGTGGGAGAGGGAGAAGCAGGCTTCCCGCCGAGCAGGAAGCCCGATGCGGGGCTCAATCCCAGGACTCTGGGATCATGACCTGAGCCGAAGGCAGACGCTTAACGACTGAGCCACCCAGGTGCCCCCACTTAGGGCCTTTGTTTGGGACCCCTTAACACATGGGAATTTGTCCCACTTGAAGGGCCCTAGTTGGTGTCACCTATCAAAGTGACTCAGGAGAGGGTTGAGCATGCATTTAGATTGATGAGGCATGGTCTGTTGGATTGACCATTCATGACTGATCTGCTCCGGGGGCCAGTCATCTCCCCAGCTTACTGTTCTAGGAAGAAATGCATTTCTCTGCACACCTGCAAGGTAGGCAGCCAGCCCTACAAGAGTTCATCTGCAAATTCATTGCTTTACATGTGTCTGTTGAGAGACCTATATTTTTTTTATTTACTATTCAAAGTAATACATCACTATGGAGATCAGATTCAGTGAGAATCTCTGAATTCGCTATTAGGGTAGTGGCTTCCATTTATGGGCCATCTAGTGTGTTCTGAGCAAGGTATAAAATGCTTTAATTTCAAAATACCAATTCTAAGAAAGCTCTGGCAAACATTTCAACCAGCCTCAAAGCTTCAGGATAAAGTAGTTTATATCAGGGCGCCTGGGTGGCTCAGTCAGTTAAGCGTCTGCCTTCGGCTCAGGTCATGATCCCAGGACCGGTCCTGGGATCGAGCCCCGCATCAGGCTTCCGGCTCAGCGGGAAGCCTGCTTCTCCCTCTCCCTCTGTCTGCTGCTCCCCCTGCTTCTGCTCTCTCTCTCTCTCTGTCAAATAAATAAATAAAATCTTTAAAAAAAAAAAAAAAAAAGGTAGTTTATTCAAGCCCCTAAACTATCATAAATAAATTTCTATAGAATTGTTTGTTTGCCCTTTTTACCTTCAGCATTGTAGTATACAATGAAAATAATAAATTATCAAAGAATATATAAGAATTATAGTTGGAGTATTACTTTTAATAATCCTGAAAAATTAATGTCAAAAATAGAAGTTTTGTTTTTCAAAAACCCTTACTTGCTGAATTATATTAACCTTAGTGTCACGTTACAGTCCCTAAAACAGGTTGAAAAGAGAAAGATGACCTCTGTTCTCGGGTCACTTAGAGCATGCCCAGCACTCCGTGTGCCAAGCTAACCCTCCAAGACAGGTGTCGCTGTCTTTACTTTGCACTAGTCTGCAAGTTCCGAGGAGGTGGAAACTGTTTATCTTTGATCTCCTAGTACCTAGCACACTGCCTGACATACAGTTAGTGTTCAATGAATACTTTTGAGTAACCTGCTTTGTATAGAAGAAAAAGGGCCAGGGAGATTAAATCCCATGCCTAGGGTTCTGCAATTCGTAAACAGCTGGACCAGTTTTCAAACCCTGAAGCCTCTACTCTTTCTAGTACATGAATAGGCCTTTCCTCCGATGCCAACTTGTTGTTAGATCTTTGAAAGTTTCTTGAATAATAGTTCTTTGGAGAAAGAAACCCCTTATCTTATCATTGAATCACCATAAGGTCTTAGAGTAAAGAAGTCTGAAACGGTTTCCCGGAAGGGGGAAACAGGGAGCCCTGATCGTAAAGGTATTACAAGTGTCCGTGAATTTGTCTTTGGATCTGAAGACTGATTTTTTTAAATCTTAAATTTTCAAATTGCTGCAGGTGTACAAGGCAACGCACACAGGGGAGCGCCCCTTCCTTGCCGTAGGTTTAACAGGTTTCTGTGATCAGCCTTTATGGTGTTCTGAGGCTATGCTGGATTCCACCCAATTCCACGTCTTTGTCCCCATTGTCACTGCAAGAGAGTATTTTCCTTTCTCCAAGAGATTAGAATCAACACTGAATTGTCAAAGGACAAACCTGGGAGCCCATGAGTCCTGAGCTCAAACCCCTGAACAAGCTGTAGGACTTTTGATGCATTACCTAAGCCTTTGGAGCCTCCATTTTATCCAGTGTAAAATGGGTATAATTTACTCATTAAACATTTCATTGATTCCAAGCAGCCCCTGGGCCGCGTGCTAGAGAAGCAGGGATGAATCAACGGCCCCAGGCTCTTGGAGCTTGGAGTGACCCAGGGCTAAGTGCTCAAAGAGAAGTGAGCAGGATGCTGGGGTAGGAAATGAAGGGGCACCTAGCTACCTCTGTGTGGCCAGGGAAGGCTTTGGTGAGCAGATAGCGGTGAAGCTAGGGAGGGGCAGTGCTGGTAGAGGACAGAGGAGGGTCCCCACTCCTGAGCTCAGAAAGCACGTTCAGGGAACCCAAGAGAAGCCAGTGTGGGTGGAAATGGTATCACTTTCCTTACTGTGTTTGAAGAGTCGTTTGGAGGCTTAAATAACACATTCTTTGAAAGCTATTGTTATCTATTTATTCTGGGTGCTTAAAAAAGAGCATTCGAGGAGGAACTTAAAAACTGTTTTATGGTTGATATAGCAGAAGTTCCAATTAAGCAAGAACCATTAAAAAAAAAAAAAAAGACATAACGATATCCTGAACCACTATTACTGTAATTCTCTATTTGAATTGCTCTCTCCCCCGCTTGGCTGATAATTCTGTTTTATGTCTCCTCCATCAGCTTTAGATGGTGCCATTTTTCTTCACCTGATCAGCCAGCTCCTCACCCTCCTGTCCTTGTGAGAGGGCACCTTATCCCATTCCCTTTTCTTTACAGACCAGAGCTGACTTCTATAAATTAAGTTCAAAATGCAGCCTCAGGTCCCACCCAGCGCTGGTGTTGAGTCCTAATTGTCATGGTCACTCGCAGAAGAAACCCTGTTGTTCCAGTGCAGGTGATGTTATATGGACATATAAAATAAGCACCACTGTTTCCAAAACTCAGGGGGTCGCTGTGGAATATCTCTCTGGACCTCTGCCACATTGCAAATGCAGAACCAAAGACATCGATGTTTATTAGAGGACTTCCCAAATCCAAGTTCCATGAAATGTATGTTTAGGAATATATCTGGTTACATTTTTTTTTTAAGATTTTATTTATTTATTTGAGAGAGAGGAAGAACACAGAGTGAGAGGGAGAAGCAGACTCCCGCTGAGCAGGAAGCCCGATGCAGGACTCAGTCCCAGGACCTGGGATCATGACCTGAGCCGAAGGCAGACACTTAACCGACTGTGCCACCCAGATGCCCATATCTGGTTATGTCTTACAGGTTATTTATAATGCCAGTACATTGAACAGGAATTTTTACTGTATTTGAATCCCAAGATGATATATTAGCAGCAACAGTATAGAGTTTATCTCAGATGCAAATTCCTGTGGCTTGCATCTAAATGAACTTGGAAGAAGCTGCAGTTGGCTAAATGAACCCAGTGATTCTCAGCCCTGATAGCACAGTAGAACCATCAGGTTCTACCCCCAAAGGCTCTAATTTCATTGGCCTAGAGGTGAAGCCCAAGGATTGCTTCCTGGGTGAAGAGCCACTGAGCCCATGCCTCATTAGCTGGTGTTATAATTCAGAGGGACCAAGGGGTGGGTTCTTACATAGAGGTCTGTAGATGTCTGCAGCAAATCGCAAGGACTTTTGCAAAGTGTGTGAGCTGGCTTGTAGACCTCATGTATAACTCAGCCATTGTGAAGTCTGATTCTCACCACATGCTTCTTTACCCTAGCCGAGGGTCCTGTTCAGGAACGAAGCAGTAAAATCAACAGAGGGCAGGTCTCCATAGCCTGAGTCCCAAGCATTTCTGGAAGCAGCTCTGACCCCCTCCTCGGGTTGCTCTGTGTCTTCTCCTCACCCCCACTCCGTTTGCATGCTCTGTGTCTTCACATTTCCCTGGGCTCTCTCTATTCCCGCATCCCCACCCCACTCCAACCAGGGCCCACAGCCCCCAGTTCACCCTGTGTGACCCTCCTGTCAGACAAGATTTGCTGTTCTACTTGAACCTGAATGATTTTAATGGGTAGCTCTCCAAGAAGTGCTTCCATTTTAACAAGGAATACTGCTTTACTCTAGAAAGAAGTTGGCAACATAGAGGTTTATATATCAGCTATGTGGACACCATTAGAAGAAATATCTCGGAAATCATTAGTAAGCCTAAAAATAGTAACTAACATTGAGCACACACTACATGCTAGGTGCTTTATGTAGGTTTTCCCACTTAATTTTTATGACACCCTTCCAAGGTAGTTGCTGTTACCTCCATTTAAAGGGACAAAAGTCTGGAAGTCCCTTAACCACCAGGTGCTAGAGCCAGATTTGAACCCAAGAAGTTGAATTCCAGAGCTTGTACTACCTGCCACTTGGAAGAGGGGCACCAGACATTGCCTTGGTTCATTATCACAGCAAAGCGGCATCGTTTTCCTTCTTTGTGATGAGAAGACTTGAACTCAGGAGGGCGAAGCTACTTGCTCATGGCTGTTAGTGGATGGCTGGGCCTAGACCCAAAACCAGGTCAGATTGTCTCCAAAATTATGGATTGTTCCTCCCTTCTACCATGTACCTCATAGTATGAATAAATTGCCTTTGTAAATTAACAAAATACTGCATTACTCCAGACAAATGGGCAGGAGCCTCAGTTCCCCAAAGTGTGGCTCCGTGAAAGCCAGGTATTTTTTTTTTTAGAGAGCATTCACAGGAGCAGGGAGTGGGGGGTGGAGGAGTGTAGAAGGAGAGAGAATCCCAAGCAGGCTCTACACCCAGTGCGGAGCCCAAGATGGGGCTCGATCTCACGATCCTGAGATCACACCCTGAGCCAAAATCAGTAGACGCTTAACCAACTGAGCCACCCGGGCACCCCTGAAAACCAGGTATTTGGGGCAGTCTCTCATTGTGGCTTCCAAAACCAGCAAGCATCAGACCCTCAGTTCCTCATGGCGAATCTTCCAGCGGCACAAGGGCCTCGTGGTGCTGATGCTATCTAGGATTTGAGGAATTGCCGAATAAATCTGCTTCGTGTGAGGAGCTTGGAGGGAGCTCCTCTGAAGAACTGATGTCTTAGATGAAGAAGAGGGGGTGAAATTGAATTCAAATGTAAAAGAGGTTACAGATCAGAAGCACCAGTCTTGCAGCTTGTGAGGGCTGAGCCTACACAGTGTTCGGGGGTCATTCTCTGTGCTTCCAGTATGACTAGAATTCGAGCAGAAAAGTGAGTGGAGTAAAATCTCATTGGTTTAGAGCCGACAGATTCAGCAAGTGTGCCCGTTTGGTTGCAGTGAATGTGACTGGTTCTTAAAAGGTAAAAGGACTAAAGAAAGTTCTGGTCTTACAAATTTGAAGGTATAAAACAAAACACCTATGGTTTGAAATTAGTTGGTTTACATGTTACTCCCCACCCCACCCTCCCCAGGATAAGAAATAAGGGAGTCCTTATAAACATTTTGCTTTCACCTAACATTCTGCTAGCCATGACCTTAAGGCAAAGTTAATTCACCCTTTTGTGCCTTGGTTTCACCATCTGTGAAGTGGGGGTGATAGTAAGTGGTACTTATTTTAGGGTGGTTGTGCAGATTAAACATGTAAATATATGTGAAAACACTTAGTATCTGGTACGAGTTCTGTGTAATTGTCAAGACGCTGATACTGCCCTCATTTTAATTACCAGCTGTTTATATGTAGGGCAATAGAAATCTGTTCTAAATGTTTGCCTCAGCTCCTCACTGCCCATTTTTTTTTATAAAATGTAATGAGAATACTTTTTTTAAAATATAGCCTATGGCTCAGATGTTTTATCATCAAATTACTGCATTTTGTAGAATTATTTTAAAAGGTCTTTGGTTTACAAGTTCAGGTTGGTTAACAAAGCCATGGATTACAGTGGTTACTATGGTTACATGGGAAATCAGAGTTGAAAAGTTCTTGTGCTGGCCCATGGGGCGCGTGGGTGGCTCAGTCGGTTGAGCATCTGACTTGATTTCAGCTCAGGTCGTGATCTCAGGGTTGTGAGACGGAGTCCCGAGTCAGGCTCCGCACTTAGTGGGGAGTGTGCTTGAGGTTCTCCCTCTCCCTCTGCCCCTTCTCCCACTCGCTCGCTCTCTCTCTAAAATAAATAAAATCTTTAAAAACTAATAAAAATTTAAAAATTTAAGTTTTTTGCTGGCCCAAATTCTATATCTGGCAAGTAGGAGACCCTTGTAGAAATTAGTAAATGGAGTGATGTCCAGCATGTTCGTCAGTTGCAGTAACAATAACATCAGCCCCCCCCTTATCAGAAGCCCCGATAAACTTTTTTTTTTTTTTTAAGATTTTATTTATTTATTTGACAGAGAGAGACACAGCCAGAGAGGGAACACAAGCAGGGGGAGCAGGAGAGGGAGAAGCAGGCTTCCCGCCGAGCAGGGAGCCCGATGCGGGGCTCGATCCCAGGACCCTGGGATCATGACCTGAGCCGAAGGCAGACGCTTAACGACTGAGCCACCAGGGGCCCCTAAACTTTTTTTTTTTTTAATTTACATTATAGCACATGCTCTCAAAAGTAAAATGAAGAGTTCCTGCCGCAGTAAGAGATTTTCAAGAATATCTGCATATTCACAGGGGGCCTGGGTAGCTCCGTCGGTTAAGCAGTTAAGAGTCTGCCTTCAGCTCAGGTCATGATCCCAGGGTCCTGGGATTGAGTCCCATGTTGGGCTCCCTGCTCAGTGGGGAGTCTGCTTCTCCCTCTCCCTTGGTCCATCTCCCTGCTCATTCTCTCTCTCTTTCTCTCAAATAAATAAATAAAATCTTGGTGGAAAAAAAGAATCTGCATATTCAAATATATCTTTCTCACACATATATTCTGCCAACCGGAAATGAGTACTGTGGTGTAAATGGTTGGGATGGTTAAGTCATGCACACTCTAGAATGAAGTACTTCAGTAATTACTAGTTAGATGATCACCTCCTCCCCTAAGCTATATGAAGCGCAACTAAAGGGGAGGAGAGCTTTCATTGTAGCCACAAGATAGTAATTTTGGAACGTGGAATATGTCCAGAATGGGCAGGATTTCTCAACAGAAGTATTAAGTGATTTGGAGGGAAGTAAGAGAACTGGCCATTCCAGGATAGGAAGAACAAAGCAAGAAGGATGTTTTCACTTACTATGTAAATGTCCCAAGGGCTTGCCTTGACAAGGGAACAGCTTGATAAATGGGAAAGGCTCTGGGAAGGAATTTGTTCAAATCTCAGCTTTGCTTTTTTACTTTCTATAAAACATTGGTCAGTTTACTTTCGCCTTCCTGACCCTCGGTTTCCTCATCTGTGAAATGGGTACGTAGCAGTACCCAGCTATTGGGATTATTGCAAGAATTGCATAATAAAATTTACAAAAATACCTAGCAGTTTATTAGGTGCCCAGTAAATGAATACTGTTACCTTGCCCCCAAATAAACTGAAATACTTTCCAAAAAGCAGTAGTTTTAATGTACTAAAATATTAGAGATAAGATCTCTCTGCAAGGTGGTAGTTATTCAGTATGTACCTAATATCTTGCTGGAGGGTGATTGTGGTTATTGACTGCATGCCAAATATATGTGTCCCTCTAGGGCAGAGTAGGTGTCTAAATAAATACTGAGAGAACAAAAAGTTTGAAATGATCATAATGATCAGAACAGCCTTATTACCAAGTATTAGCAGAGAAAGTGAAGGGAGCTTTATTATTTTTACCTCTTCACAAAACGGCCTCAGCCTGGCGGGGTCAGGCTTATCACCCAAGTAAATAATGATGTTCACTTCTTGTTTGTGAAGCAGAGCCATTCAGTAGGATGATGGAGGGAAATAATTTCATTCCTGGATACTAATTCCATTAGAAGCTGTTTCCTGCTAACAGAGAAATAAGCCTGCACTAACAACTTCACACTTCCAGCAAAAACATTTCACCGTGGTGCACACTGAGCTGTTTGAGGACAAATGCGTGGTGTTTGTTTTCTTCCCAGAGACGCAGAAACGTTAATCAGAGTTGACTCATTCCGTTTCTACATGCATTTCTACTTACACGTCTGATGATTTTCCTAGCTGAACAGCATTTTCTGTTTTGAGTGGCAGAGCATTATGTCAGAGGGATAATATCTTCATCACTTCTGCTCATGGAACGTGTTCGGAGCTTCCCTAGTTGGGACATTTTCAAAAATGAAAAACTCGAGGGTGGTCTTGCCGTGTGTGTGTGTCTGTGTGTGTGTGTGTAAAATGAACACATCTGGGTATACTGTTAATCGAAAAAAAAAGCAGTTTGCAAAACAATATATGCAACTTGAACTGACCCGTGATTTTTTAAAACAGACATCTCTCTCCCTCCCTCTCTCTCACACACACAAACATACACACACACATCTTGTTGAAGTCAGTGTATTAACAACAGTGTCTGGGTATAAAAGTGAAATTACCAGGTAGTGTTCAGTTTCTTCTTCGCACTGTGTTCCCTAGTGTTTCTTCAGTCAATATTGTTCTTGTAATGGAAAGTGAAATCTGTAAGAGGACAAGTCTCAGAGTTTCAGGGAACAGAGCCGTAAAACGTTCAGTTTTGAAACCCGTCAGACCTGTATTTGGAATAGAAGCACCAGTAGCTGTTGAAAGATGCTGCTTCAAAGCAGACCCCACAGGCACAGCGCAGCCTTCCCTCCACTCACCATCCCAGGTGCCTGGACTGAGTGATGCACATCCTATATAGAGGTCACTTTTGGAATCATTGATTAAAAGTCTCACTTTTTTGGCAGTACTTGAGTCCCCAGCCCGCAGTACCATGACTGTAGCTTTGATTCAGGCCCCCGTCATTGCTCATCAATCTTGCATTCTCAGCCGTCTCCCCCAAACACCCCCCTGAATGCACATGTATGTGCTCCTCAGACGGACCCTTCACTAGATTGCCAGAGCCACTGGGGTGGGAATGTGAGCCCCTTAGCCTGACAGGCAGTTCTCTCCCACTCCCCTCCTCCCCCTGGGCATCACTGCCGCGCTGGTCTCCTCTTACCCCCAGGTGCGTTCACCTGCTCCTCCTCACTGTCCCCACCCCCCTGCCTTGTTCATACTCCCCCCTCCTCTGTGGGCCACGCCCCGGTCAGGCAGCACACATTCTAGGTCCGGGCCTCAGTCTGCTTCCCGTAGCTGCTTGATGGCACAGAGTGCTTTCCGTATGTGCTTGGAATGTTGCAGAGGCTTTACTATTTAGCTAAATAAATAAGTAAACAGGTATTTCAAATAGGCTTCTAAAATTTCTCGTCAGTTACAAAAGTAACTGGGAGAAAATCAAATGCCCTGAGAAGACATGAAAGTAGAAGTGAATCTTGGGCATCCTGGCTCTCTGTTTCTAACCCTTACTCTTCTCAGAAGGAGATGTTCTTCCGTGTGCTAGGGCTTCTGGCTGCTTCCTGAGACCGTGCTGCTGGTGGAAGGAGGAGGAGGAGTGGGACTTTGGTCCACTCAGACCTGGGTTCTGCTCCAGGCTCTGCCATCTCCTCACTGGGAGATTTTAGGGACATGAGTTAGCCTCTCTGCGCCTCTGCCTCTTCATCTCACTTAGGATAAGAAACTAAAATGACTTCCCTCACAGTTGCTAGTACATCAGATGGTGTATGTAAGGCAACTGGAATGCTTTCATTCATTTCATAAAACATTTATTGAGCACCTGCTGTATGATGCCAGGCCCATTTTAGTGAACAGAAAAGTGTGTGCCCTTAGCGGGAAGAAAGAGGTAAAGGAAATAAGAATAATAAGATCCAGGAAGACAACAGAGCCAGTGTAAAAGGGATGGAAAGCCGCTGGTCAGGCCATCTCTGAGGAGGTGCTGATTTGAGAGACTTGAAGAGAAGGAGGGAGAGAGCCTGCAGCTGTAGGAAGGGCGGCAGGGGTGTGAACCTCTGGAGGGAGGGAGGCCTGGGCTCGTCACCGCCCAGCAGGGGGAGCTGCAGGTCCAGTGGCAGGAGCTGGTCCGGAGGAGCCTGGAAGCAGTTCTTGGAGTCTTCGTACAGACTGGGGTTTTTATCCTGAGCCTGGTAGGAATCATCAACAGTAAGGACTCAGTAAATACATGCTTTCATTGCTTTTTTCCTTTCCTTTACTTAAACAATATGAAAGCATTTCCTCACCTGTACACAGAGATGTAGCCCAGGGCAAGTCACTCAGTCTTACTTTGATTTTAGTCTGCCAAAATGCCAGGAAGATTATACCTTTTTTAATCAATATACCTATAAATTAGTACTAAATATTGAGAAAGTGCTTTGAAATTTTGGTAAGTTATACAAATCTGGGTTTCTAGTATTACTCCAGTGATTCCTGAGCCTTCTGGGGCCTTGGTCTGAGGACTTTGGTTGAGCATACCGCTCTGTGTTCTGGCATTTGTGGGCTCGGTACTGGCCACGTTGGCTGCTTCAGCAGTCAGAAATTGTGTTCTTTGCTCCTCAGATTCACACTTGGCGTGATAGGTCATTTGCCAGGTGTCTCACTGGCATTTGGGGGAAGAACACTGTATGTAGGCAAGATGCACCTGTATCAAATGCAGTGCCTGTTGATGTGGCAAATGTCAGACCAGTAGGCTTGACAAAATACCAAGGGAATAAGTATCCTATGTCATCGTGATTGGAGTTGTGGGCCAACTGTTTAGGACCCTTATCATCACAAGCTTTCTGGTAATGTATACTCTGAGGTAGTCCATGCTTAGAAATGAGAGGTGAATGGTGCTGTTTAACTTTTCTGAATCCAGTTAATACTAAGTATTTTTTTTCTTTCTGAAAATGTTGTATCTGTTCCTTGATTGTATCTGTTGGTGAGGTTATTCAGAAACGCTGGAGTAACGTGGATTTGGGGAGAGAAAAAATCATCTAGTTAATCTTCTGCTACATTCAAACATGAACAGTGTCTAAAAAATTCTTTTTTTTTTTTTTAAAGATTTTATTTATTTATTTGAGACAGAAAGAATGAGAGAGAGAGCACATGGGAGGGGGGAGGGTCAGAGGGAGAAGCAGACTCCCTGCCGAGCAGGGAGCCCGATGCGGGACTCGATCCAGGGACTCCAGGATCATGACCTGAGCTGAAAGCAGTCGCTCAACCAACTGAGCCACCCAGGCACCCAGTGTCTAAAAAATTCTTAAGTTTTGGGACGCCTGGTGGCTCAGTTGGTTAAGCATCTGCCTTCGGCTCAGGTCATGATCCTAGGGTCCTGGGATCGAGCCCCCACATCTGGCTCCCAGCTCAGCGGAGAGCCTGCTTCTCCCTCTCCCTCTCCCTCTGCTGCTCCCCTGCTTGTGCTCTGTGTCATATAAATAAATTTTAAAAAAGAATTCTTAAGTTTTTCCAAGAGATTCCTGGACTTAGGGTAAGAAACCTGAACCCTCTTATTATGTGTAATCATCTGAAGTGCGGGAAGTTCTTCCTTCTGTCTGGCTCAGATCTTCTACGATTTGAGCGCATTTCTTCTTCATCTGTGCAGATGGAAAACAGCTGTCCCGCTTTCCCCATAACCACCTTTCATGTTCTCAAGGATGGTTATTAAATCACTCCCTAGTCTTCTTTCCTCGGAACTAAATAGTGCCTTCAGCCGGTCTTCAAAGTGTCCATTTTCCACTCCTTTAATCATCTCCTGATCTTTCCTAAGCTTTTCTCCATTCTTCTTTAAATGTGGATGCCAAACTGGAATACAGTATTCTGTGGAGAGTCTCACGGTGAACTGGGATCTGGGATTGCTACCTGTTCAGGCTGTCTGAGGTGATTGTCTTTTGTATGGTAATGCAGCTAGCTTAACCAGCATCCAGAAGGATAAGCTGTAAGACAGTTTCCTTTCCAGTGGGGGGGGGGTGGAGGGGGAGAGGCGCGGGGGTGGGTCCTAGTTGTGGCCGCAAGTGTGGGTTTTGGAGCCTGAGGCCCGTAGCAAACTAAACTCCAGGTCCATTCTGAGAACAACTTGCAAGGCCTACAAACTTCTGCCTCCCCCTTCTGGGCTTGGTAGCCAGTTCTATAGTGTAGGACTCCTCTCCCAGGGGCTCGTTCCTCTTAGGCAGAACTGTCCTGCAAGAGACTTCAAGGCCGGTGTCCATGCCTGAGTCAAACGTCCATGCCGTAAACATGAAGTCCCTTGGGGTCTCTCACTTCCTCCCCCCAACAGCTTGCTTTGGAATAGATTCAGGACAAGAGGCATTGTTTTCTGGGTCTAATCTCATTGAAATCACAGAGGGAGGAGGATCTCAAAAAAGGTTTAGCAAGCACAGGAAGGTAATTTAATTGCCTAGTGTCCGTTATGGAGAATAAGAGGAGCAACGTGTCGTTGAAATTGTCTTGATCACGTGCCATCCCTGTTGTTCGGGGTTTGAGATTGGGTCATTGACGTGTGACCTTTTCCTACCCTCTCCCCCTCTTGTTTTCCCCTAAAACATAAGTTCCTTGGGTGTAAATGGTCCTGGCGTGAGGATTTTCAGAATCACCTATCAGTTGAGGCAAGAATACAGGACTGGAGCGTTCCATTGCTTCCTTCAGCAGGCTTGTGTTCAAGTGAAGCCCAGCCTGGGCACGCAGACATTTCACGCCTTGGCCAGTTCCTGCACGAAGCAGGCATGCTGGCATCAGCCACTGGCCAACATGTGACCTTGGACAAATACAGGCAGGAGACAAGAAAGAGTTTTGACCAGAGTGATTCTGTGGCAAGACTCCATGTGGGCAAAGCCTAAATTAGCATGCCTATCTAAATCCTGCAGGGCCTGAATGAATTCCGTGTGTGACCAAGAGATTTGCTGATGATAAATGATACGAAATCCTTATATTTTCCCTCTCTCCAGATTTTGGGGCTCATTAAGCAGTGTCTCATTAAGCAGTGTCTCACAGGTCAATTGTCTTTGCACATTTGAGAGAAGAACTAAATTTTGCATTACGACTAAAATCTGTGGATCCCTGAGACATCATGTTTGGGTCGATTGATTACTGGGGTCATTTTGAGTCAGCTACATTTCACTGTAAGATACAGAATGGAGAGCACCAACTGTTCATGCTTGGGTGTGTGGAAGCTGAGACAGGTATGTTTCCATCGAGCGTGCCCACTCTTCAGTGCCAGTGAGGTGGATTATCTTGGTTCTATTCTGCTTAATCACCGCGATGTTTATGTACAGTTAAAAAGCATGTGTAAGATTTTTGTCCTTGTTTAACGAGCTGCAGAATTCTACTGGGGTAGATGAGACTCCATCGCAGGTACTGCCTGAAACTGCGCGCCAGACCCACGGGGCATTGACCCTGTGAGTGAGGGGACAGTGCAACTTATAAACTCCCTCATTTTCTCTTTTAGTCTAACAGGCAACCCGCTAAGTTGAACCTTCTCACCTGCCAGGTGAAACCCAATGCCGAGGACAAGAAGTCTTTTGACCTGATATCACGTGAGTCCTCTTCCTCTCCCGGTCGGTTGCTGTGGCTTCTGACCCTGTGCATCTCCATCTCTGGGCGTGGAAGCAGCAGACCTCTTCATTTACAGTGAGCCCCACCCACAGGGGGAAGGCAGGACAGGGTCAGATCCCACCCGCAGTAGAATCGAATTGAGATGCATACATTAAACTAGACCAATTCTTGACCATGAGCCCACAGCTTTATCCCCTTGGAGAGATTTTTGTACATACATCCCTATTTCTCTCTTAGATCTGCTGAATCACAGTCTTTGCTGTGAAGCCCAGACAAATATTTTTTAAGAAGCCCCAGGTGATTCTGATGTGTACCTGTGGTTAAGAATCTCTGGCATGGACTTGAGAATGCAGCTGGGCCACGTAAGCATACAGGAGTTATAACCATGCCCTGAGTTTCGTCCTTGCAAAACAGGGCCTTAAAAATCATCTTGGTTCATGAAGGGAAGAACTGCATCCCATCACTCTCTTATCCGTGGGTCCTCGTGTGCTTTTCTCTTGTGATGAGGACACATAATGACCCTCCCATCCCTCAACTTATGGCCTGTATCCTCATGGTCTTCGGAGAGTGGGGAAAGACTGTTCTCTAGACTGACTTCTGTGCTTACACTGGTCCCAAGGGGGCACTTATGGACCCCGGTAGCTGAAGGGACACCTCTTTATAAAGGATGAGGATGGTAATGCCAATAAAATGACTCACCTATATTCTGAAATCCTGCACGTTAATCTTCAGTATTCGTCCTTCTCTCTAGAGCCCCGTGGGGCTGTCCAACAGCTTAAGTGCATGATCTCTGTGCAGATCATAGAAGTACTCTCCTGCCCCTTGCAGTCCTTCTGATGTAGTTGTGTGAATGGAAGCCCCAAAACAGTTTCAACCCAAAGGACTGAATCTGTCATGAGACCCTTTAGGTGGAGTCCAACCTGGATTACTCAGCATCTGTTAAAGTTCAGAGTCCCCATGATTTTTATGACCAAGAAATTTCCTAGGTTATTGATGAGAAAGAAGTACAAAAAGTTGGGAGTTATGACTCCGAAAAGCTAAAACTCCAAGAAGTGAGAGCCCATAGGTTATTAATAACTGTCATCACTCATTGAGCAACTAATATGTACTAGGTGCTTTATATACATTATGGCCACTCCTCACAAAAGCCCTATCAGTTTCCTATTTTATGGAAGAGAAAACTGAGGCTCAGAGACATTCAGTGACTTACCCAAGGTCATACAGCAGTAAACCAAGGACTGGATTCAGCCAAGGCTCTTGGGCTCTACTATGCATGGCCTGTTCTTGGACAAACATTCTTTTTCTCTCTCAAGGAGATGAGGGGTGTGAGTACCTGACCTGGAGTAATCATGTAGTGATTGACTGGTTAGTTTGACCTGAATATGTTGAAACATTCTAGCAAATCCTGAATTTTAAGAAAGAGCCTGCCTTATTATGTACAGCTGCCCAAACTCTCCACGTTAGGCTGTTCCCTCCTGACCTGGGGGCAGCTTGAAGGTGAACCTTGAGCATGTTCGAAGCCCTTCCTCCCTGAAGCCTGATTCAGCCAATGAGCAGCCTGGGGCAGCATATGCCTACTTGGCGGAGCTGCCCTGTGAGCTACGAATCATTTCAGAAAAGTAATTTTTTTTAAAGGTAACACAATAAAAGGCACATTGAAAATGAAAAAATAACATACCGAACTGCCAGCTGGTAGTCTCCAGTTGGTGGAGACATCCACTTTGATCCCATAGACTCTATCCCCCTTTCCATCTTTTTTTCAAAAGAAGTGCCAGATGTTTGGTATTTGCCTGTATTTTATTGTATTTCTCTTGCACTTCAGAAAAATAATGTTGACAAAGTGAATTGTATAACTGCTAAATCAAAATGGGGTAAAAATAAGATAATATTAAAAATCTAAACTTTTGCTGTGTTGTTTTTTTTTTCCCAGAAACTTTCATAATTTACTTTATAGCTGAAGGTATTCTGCTTTCTAAAGTTTCCCTTGTTTTCTTCTTTGTATTTCAGATAACAGGACGTATCACTTTCAGGCAGAAGATGAGCAGGATTATGTAGCGTAAGTTGTTTTTGATGGCACAATGTCTGGAACTAAAAAGGCATTCTCTCCTGTACAACAGACCTTAAAATTTCTTTTTTGTTACTGAGAACCTCTCCTGCGGGTTCCACATGCTTCTTCCTCACCTCTGGACCTCACATGTTGCTCCCCTCTCTGTCCGGATGCTCGGTAAACCCTGATACCTCCTTCAAGATTCAGCTCAAGCCTCACCATCCAGGGGCTCTGCTCCTTCCTGTCACCCCCGGGCCTCCTCACATTCCTCGATGATCCTCTAGTTCGGTCTGAGCCCTCTAAAGACTGAGAGCTCTTGAGGGCAAGGACTGTGCCTTATTACTCACCTTTAATTGCATCCCCTGCACTGAGGAGGGGCTTAACCGGTGTCGAGCCCGTCTGCCTGGATGCTTGGCTGTTAACTGCAAGGGGAGAGGAGAGCCTGGCCCTGAAGAACAGTATGGGCAGGTGCCTCCTGTGGGTGAGCGTGGCTCCGGAGCTCAGAGTAGCGGGGAGAACTGGCTTTGGTGTCCCACACTCCTGGGTGGGACGCGCCTACCTCACCTGACCAGGTATATGACCTTAGATGGCTCCCCACCCCCTTTCTTCATGTTATCCCTGGTCCTGGGCCATCTTCATTGCCTCTTCCTTCCTGTAGCCTGCCAGGCATTGTGGGACCATTACATCCTCAGCTGCTTGGGAGGGAGGATATTAGTGTTAAAGCTGGTAGTTAAACCTTTTTGTAGCATTCGCATTTTCAAACCCCTGTCCCGTCAGTGACACACAATAAATGTTATTTTCCTTCCTTACTGATTTCTGGAGAGCCACCGAATTCTGTTCACCCCCCTTTCACCTTATACTCACCCCTTTTCTCTCTCCCTCTTCTTTCCCCTCTCTCCTCCTCCTCTGGAGAATTCCACTCTTTCCCCTAAAGGGTCAAAACGAGAATAAAGAATGGGTCGAAAAGATGAACAGTTGGGAGACACAAAGCAAAAAGGGTGGGGGGTGCTGTGAGAGAAGATTAGAGAGGTGAAGGAAAAGGAGGAGAAAAGTCTTTGACCCATTCATTCATCTGAAGGTTTAGTGAACACCGATTCCGGGCTGAGAACTGTGCAAAGCATGGAGAATACAAGGCTAAGTTAGACGGAGCCCCTGCTCTGAAGAAACTGGGTCTGTGCTGGAGGAGAAGGCAGGGGGCAGAGGGCAGGGACAGAGAGAGGAGGCAGTGTGCTGTGGGAACCCACGGGGGCACACACCCTCTTGGCTGGTTCTCAGGAGTGGTGCTCAGAGATGACTTCCAAGAGGAAAGGAAGCAGCCCGAGCCGGCTCAGGAAGGTGCAGGAAGGTTATAAATACTCTGTACTCTGGGTGCCTAGAAGGTGCAGGAAGGTTATAAATACTCTGTACTCTGGGTGCCTAGAAGCAGCAGGGAGGAATAAAAGGGAAGCAACTGATGGCTAGATGTTACTGATCTGGGGTTGGCCACCTGGAGAGTGGCTGGAGAAGAAAGAAGAACAGGAGAGGTCAGGAGGGCTGGCCTTCCACCCTCAGACTCAGAGAGGTAGTACTTAGTGAGATCATACGATGCTTAATGCGTGTCAGCAGAGGCTGTTATCCCAACGGGGACGCTGAGAGGCAGTGTGCCCATGGTCACAGTCCCGGGAGCCTCAGGGTCTTATGGTCAAGTTAGGGAAGGACATCCTTCAGAGTACAGTGGGTCTCATTGCCCTCAGTATTGGTGCTCGCTGTGAGCCAGCAGGGGCTCACTTACCATCTCTCCAATCATGTCAATCACAAGGTTGGCTTACTTATGCCCATTTTGCAGATGATTAAACAAACTAAGTGAGGTTAAGGGACTTGTTTTGACCTCAACACGAAATCATAGATACGTGATTGGAACACTGGCCCTAATGCCCACGCGGTTATGCCATTTCCAGTTCATCACACTGATGCCATAAAATATTCAGCTGTGTGATGAGAGTCCATGGGTTGCAGGACAGGAACTCGGAGGGGATGGTTGAAGAGTCCAGACCATTACGCTTGCCTTGACTTGGTTCGTATCACTTGGTTTACTTTTAGAAACTTCAGGCCCTCCTTTGTAAGACACGGAAACAACAGTAGGTGCTTGATTAAGGCCCCTTTTGGAAGGTAGCGCTGAAAGGTGATGCGAGCAGATGAGCATCCCTGGTGGTGATGGGGCTTACTGGGTCCTGCTGGAGAGGGTGCAGCAGGTAGTCACGTGTGTGGGGCGCTTCAGACATGTGTCCCGTAAGAATTTCCTGGACTCTGGGCGCCTGGGTGGCTCAGTCAGTTAAGCGTCTGCCCTCGGCTCAGGTCATGATCCTGGGGTCCTGGGATCGAGCCCCGCATCGGGCTCCCTGCTCGGCGGGGAGTCTGCTTCTCACTCTGTCCCTCTCCCTGCTTGTGCTCTCTGTCTCTCTCTGTCTCTCTCTCTGTCAAATAAATAAATATTTTATTTAAAAAAAAATTTCCTGGACAGAATTCCAGAATCACCTTGGAATATTGCTTCCCCTTCTCATATTTCACTCTTTCCTCCTCTTTCTTTCCTCTCCCCTAAACCCCTATGTGGGAGAACAGGTAAGAGATCTGTGCTGAGGCAGGGAATGCATCCGCTTCTTCTTTGTTCGCATCTCAAACCCAAGCCGTTAGTATTGTATTTACTCTGACTTACAGAGAACTCAGTCCCAGTTTGGTCAAAGAGGTATATAGGTTTCTTGCCCGTGGGACTTAACATCCTTTAGTAGAAGGCTTGCTTGGCCCATCCAGCAGCTGCGACACATCTGCACTTGGCTTTCTGTGGGGCTGGTGGTGGCAACGGGGGGCTTCGTTTTGAGTGATGTTGGAAGGAATGCATTCTGCAGAGGAAGCACGGGTGTGCGCACACACCCACACACACCACCCCCGCCCCAGGGGAGGCTTCAGTTCCTCATTTACTTCCAAGCTACATAGAGACAGTTTTACAGCATCGCTGAGTTTCTTTCTCATGTGAAGGTGTCCAGTGGAATTAAATGTAGAAGACATTCTAACAAAGGGTAGCTGTGTGTTTTGTCAGTAAGAAGGAGGTTACAGACCTTGCCTGCAGGGCTTTGGGACTGAAGATAAAATGTATAAAGTTCCTAGTACAGTGCCAAGGTTGTTAATCCTGTAAACTCAAAGCAACTTTAGAGTCTTAAAATACAACGATGCGTTATTTTCTTTCTTATACTGCTTGGTATGCCTGTTACTTTAAAATAACTTAAAAGTTTATTTTTTGGTTGTCAGAAGTAGGTGCTTTGATTCTTGACCCTTTGAAATGTAGCCAGTCCATTGCACCAAATCTGAATTATCCCTCCAGAAAGTTAATTGTCCTTAAAATATGTATTTTCTAATTATCAGTACCAACTCCTTTATTTATTTATTTGTCCTGATCTCTTGAGTGAGGAGGTGGATGTGGCATAATGAAGGGACCCCAGAAAGGGACCGGGGGAGGGGGTGTCAGCAGTATGTTTCCGTCCAGTGTGACACCCATCCTACTGGAATCATAAACCTCTCTAGGCTTGTGCTGCCTCATCTGTAAGGACTGTCAGCCCCAACTCAGAGGCTTGCTGGAGGATTACATCCCCAAAATTATAAGGGGGGCACCTGGGCGGCGCAGTCGATGAAGCATCCAACTCTTGATTTCAGCTCAGGTCGTGGTCTCAGGGTTGTGAGATTGAGCCCCCCGTTGGGCTCCATGCTGGGCGTGGAGCCAGCTTGGGATTCTCTCTCCCTCTCCCTCTGCCCCACCCCACACCGCTCATGCACTCGCTCTAAAAAAAAAAAAATTATAAGTCCTTGGCATGCAGTAGATCGTGCTATGTTGGATTGCCAGAATATCGTAATGCTTAAGGAAAACAAAGCAGAGACTCTGCAGACAAAGTGAAAACTTCAGTAACACAATGCCACTGATTAAATACACTGTTGAGCCCAGTGTTTTGAATTGTTTTTAAGAAACCAATTTCTGGTTTTTAACATGAGACTAAATGATAGAAAAAATATTCTTTAATTTAGAAGGTATTGAATCACACACATACACACACACACACCTGCCGCATTCCTAGGTTTTGAGGTGTTGAGTTTTGGGGAGCACGGGAACCGCTGAGCTGTGCAAATTTTGTTACAACACACGGAAGCTTTGCGCCCCCTACAGTCACAGGTGTGCCTTGCAGTTCACATGCGCCATGTAATTTGGATTTGGTTTGGTTTGTAATTCTCATTGCTGTGACCCTGATTTACTCTAAACCTTAGCCCTAGCCCTGTGTGTCGTATGTCATCCTGCAATACACCCAAAAAACCGAGACTCCATTCTGAACCTCTGTGCTCTCTCTTGGGGGCAGTTATTAGCTGTCTGAATAGTAGATGAGAACAAACTATGGTTTGGAAATGTTTTTCATTTTCTTCTTTAAAAAAATTAACTGGGGTGCCTGGGTCAGTCAGTGAGGCGTCTGCCTTCAGCTCAGGTCATGATCCCAGGGTCCTGGGATCGAGCCCCCGTCGGACTCTGCTCCGTGGGGAGCCTGCTTCTCCCTCTGCCTGCCGCCCTTCCCTACTTGTACTCCCTCTCTCTCTGTCAAATAAATAAATAAAATCTTTTTTTTTTTTTTAATTAACTTAGGTTTTTTTCTCCTTCATGAAAGTAATACAAGCCCATTATAGGTTTGGGAAATTATAGAGAGGCAGAATCAAGCAATCCATCTATCCATTATTCCTACAGAAAATTACTCAGAAAAAGCTAGTGTTAACGTTTTGGTGAATTTCCTCCTAGCCTTTTTTTCCCCCAAACAGAAGTACCTAAAACCCTATATATCTTTAAATTTGGGATTATAGCACATAAACAGTTTTTTCTTGTTTATTTCACAAAACATATTGTGAGCATTTCCCTAGTGTCATCCAAAACTTAGTTGAAAACTTTGTCAGCTATACTTCAATTCTAAAAGCTCAATCTAGAAAAATGAGTTGAAAATTTAAATTTAATACCTGATTAACTGTTCCACTCTGTGGTTATTTCATGCTTTAATAATGAGCCCTTGTGGATTCAGGTGGTTTTATGCCCAGACCAGTAGCGGACGGTTGTGTTGTTCGGTTCATACTGTGATCATGCTGCATACGAGATTTCGTAGTCTGTACTTTTTATTTCATATTATTAACAGCATGTTTCTGTTAACTATACCCCTGCCACAAGCATCAATTCTCACAGCTGCTCGTGAAACAGCCCTCTGTTTTCGCTTCCAAGCCCCCACCCCCACCCCATACCACAGTGGACTTCCAGAGAACAGATGCCTTGTGCTAAACTGTTTCTTGCCTTCTGTCCATTTGTCACCAGTTCTTTCTCATCCTTGCATTGGGTTGGTCCTGCGCCAAGTCCTCTCCTTTCTGACATTTGCTTTCTTCTGTCCAAATGGACAGGAACGCACCTTGTCACACCTGCAGGCCCTCAGTGGTGTGGACTTTACCTCTCGTCTGTTCCTCTCCCCTCTCTCGTTTTCTCCAACATGTTGCTTGACATTCTTTTAACTTTCTCTTTCCTTTGAATTTAATTTCTTTCATTTTTTTTCCTCACTTTATTGCTGGGGTGGGGGGCGTGTCTCTTTTGGAAGTTCTTGACGAAAACAGATTTTTTGCAGTGGCAGGAGAAATCAGTGGCCTTGCTCTTACGTCTCCTTCCTCTTGTTTTCGACAACAGATGGATATCAGTATTGACCAATAGCAAAGAAGAGGCCCTCACTATGGCCTTCCGTGGAGAGCAGAGCACAGGGGAGAACAGTCTGGAAGACCTGACAAAAGCCATCATTGAGGACGTCCAGCGGCTCCCTGGGAATGACGTCTGCTGCGATTGTGGCTCGTCAGGTATTTGCCCCCAAACTTGATCTGGCTTCTTAAACAGCCTTTCTCCTCCCATAGGATAAACATGAGCTAGTTATTTAAATCCTTACCTCCTTAGGGACACAGACACACACCCACCACAAACTTCCATCTTGAACGGTCCCACTTCTGGGCTGCTTTAACACATGCTGTTTGTTCAGCCTGGAAAACTCCCACCTGCTCTCCTCAAATGCCCCGAATGGCCACCTGCCCAAATGCTACCAGTTAAATGAGCACTGTGGACATACAGAGAGAGCCCTGGATGCAGAGCCCCTCATTCTGGTTTTGAATCACCAGCCTGGCACTCACAGCCTGGGTGACCTCATGCCAAGTGCCGACACTAGTCTCATCTTCAGGGATAATAAACCTCTGTTGTTATGAGGACTTAATGAAATGCTATATCTGAAATCGTCCCAACGTGTTACACATTACTTTCCTTCCTTTCTGCTCGGTGAACTAGCCCCAGTGTCTACGTCACATGGTCACCTTCCCCCAAACTTCTGATTTCAAGTAGCATCTATATTAAGTAGGTATTGACAGTAGGTAATGTGCATTCAGTGCTTACATTTTAATAAGGATTCTGGTAGTTGTTTTAGTTTCTGTTCTCTTATTGAATCCTCACAGATGTTCTGTGAGCAAGATACTAATAGTCTCGCCATTTTACAGATGAGAAAACTAGGGGACTCTGAGAAGTTAAGTGGCCTCCCAAGGTCACACATCTAGTAGGGATCAGAACACGGATGCAAACCTGTGATTGTTAAGCATCATGATACACCTTCTAATTGTTTTCCTTGTGAAAATGGACTTCTCCATACACCATGCCTTGAGCACCTCAGAGACACGTCTCCCAGTTTCTGCTGTGTTCATGTCCCTGTGGGATGAGTGACTCACACACTCACATAGTGAGGATGTGGCAGAGGGGTCGGAAGTCCTCAGGTACCGACCACTCCAAAAGAAGCTTGCCACAGGGAGTGAACCCTGAAGGTTTTGGTAACATGGGAATACTCATTCCCTCTGTTGTGGAGCCCTTGGGGGGTTGTAGAAATAGCTTAGGTCTGTGAAAGAAGCCTTTGACGTTCAGTATTTACAGCTGTCTTATTACCAGGAGGTGCTTGTGGAAAAGCCGTGACCAGGATGGTGGGTCAGTGCAGGTTGTAACTGGGAGGTTAATGACAGCTTATGAACCGAGTCCCCTGAGCCACACGTCAGTCACTGCCAAGGATGACATCTCTCCCAAGGATGTTTCATGGGGCCTCCCAGGAAAAGTCATTCTCACATTTTCACAAGAATAAAGCACTTAATTTTGTTTTCAATTCAATATTGAAATAAAACTTTTAAATTTCTTTTAGCACCCACATCATCCTCTGAGAAGCTGGTAAGCTTCGTATGAGCCCTTAGGCTAAACCACAAGCTTCCATGTCTTCCATTTAAATCTTTCCCTTTTAATTCTTAACAAGTTTTACTACTCTTGTTTTAGCTTCCTTTGTAGTGGGCACACGAAAATTAGGTCGTGTTTGTTTCATTGTCTTCAAAATGTTCTTTCCACACAGAACCCACCTGGCTTTCAACCAACTTGGGTATTTTGACCTGTATAGAATGTTCCGGCATCCATAGGGAAATGGGGGTTCACATTTCTCGCATTCAGTCTTTGGAACTAGACAAATTAGGAACTTCTGAACTCTTGGTGAGTAGTGACCTGTACTTAGAAATGTATATTGTCATAAATATATGTAATACGTGGCTTTGGAGTGTCCTGTTTCTGCTGAGTACAAAGAATTGCAGTTCTTGAATTTCGTGAATTTGCATGGATATTTAAAATGTAAATTTTGTGGTATGTAAAGTTGACTGTCTCTATTTCCTTTCTAAAGAACTGGTGAATCATACATTTCTATAATTAGTTCACCTAAACTGGCTCTTTTCTTCTGGGATGGGCTTTTTCAAAGCTGCCTTTTCCTTTCAGAATTAGTTTTTATATGATTCACTCACTACAGTAAAGGGAATTAGGTGTTAAACTCACATGATCACTTTACTTAATGGTCTGTGTTACTAAAAATAGTGACTAAAGAGTCTGTCTCTGTTTTTCCCATTTGTAAGTTTGTAGAAGCCCCCATGAACCGAGAGTGGCCATAAAGCCCATCAGTCCTTAACCCATAACTTCTTCTAAGTAACGATGGTCTGTGTTTGTATGAGCCCCTGATCTAGGAAGTAGCAAATTCAGGAAGTATCATACTAATGCTTACCTCCCTGATTCATACCAGGATTAGAGAAAAAAAAGGCTCTGATCTTATACCTAACACATTCTTCTTGAGTGTGGAAGTGGTGTCACTCCATCTCCTTGACTTAAGCTAGTGAAACCCAGTTGGCAGCTAGAAATAGGGACAGTCCAAATCCTAAACACTTGCCAGGTAATAAACCCAAGATTTTACCCCAGAGACCTGATAGCATGAATGCTTCTTAAGCCTTGCATTGCTCCCCAGATTATCTGAATGACCAGAGGCCCTTCAGGACAAATTTTCCTGGGAGGGTCTTGAACCCAGAAGCAGAATGCTTCCTGCAGCATTTTTACATGTATCCCAAATATAAAGGAATCCCACCTCCTTCTCTGTCCAGTAAATCTGCTCAGTCTAAAAACGAGGTATGATAGAGATTGAAAAACAGGTGCTACCATTAAGCATTTAACCTGGGTTCATGTGTGTAACCTTAACCTGCTGTCTAATCTCAAGAGTATATGTTGGTTGGGGGAGAGCATATCCTCTTCTATTCTAGCATTTATCACATTGTATTTGTAAAAATCATTGGTTTTCTTATCAATCGCCCTGCTAGTCTGTTGGCTCCTACAGGAAGGAATGTGGTTTACCCCTCTGTTTATATCCAGCACCCTAAAGTTCCATGCCTGGCACATAGTAGGTGCTCAGTAAATATTTGTTGACCAGATGGACGGATGGTTTGTATCCTGAGTCAAATGAGGGGAAGATACATATTCAGAAATCTCAAAAGAAAATAACAGGAAACCTTTAAACTCATAGTAAAGAGTGGCTGTATTGTGTTTTGTTTATGTTACAGCTGGCCAAGAATGTAGGAAACAATAGTTTTAATGATATTATGGAAGCAAATTTACCCAGCCCCTCGACAAAACCCACCCCTTCAAGTGATATGTAAGTACTTATAATATACTGAATTCTTTATCATTCTATAATTGTTTTTCTGCCCTCACAAGCAATATCTTAATGGTTATAGTATTTTTCCCCCAGAGGAGACCCCAGTAGGAGGAAAACCCAGAGCAAAGAAAAGTATTTTGGAATGCATTTCTGGAGTGCATAAATTATGTTCACTGACCTGGTCCCCTAGGTATTTGCCGCTGCTCCGTGGAGGGTACGTCTTCATAAGGGTGGTTAGCTCTAAATCATGGCATGTTGTGATAAGCAGGACACAGACAAAAGTGATGGCCCGCTCCGATTGGATGGGCAAAAGTCCAAACACTTACCAGTGAGGCTGTGGGGAAACACTGTGTCTTAGGCGTTGCTGGGGGGCATGCCAATGGTGCCTTGCCGGGGAGGAGCAGAGTAGCAATATCTGTCACGGTCCTCGATGTAGTTCTTTCTGACTTTGCTGAGCCACTTTCGGAAATTGACTCCTGATCTGTAAAAGGAAAAGATGAGGAACAAAACAAACGTCTGTAGGCCTCTGATTAAATAGTTTATGGGGTACAGCCACACAGCAGAATGCTACACAGATGTAAAAAGAAGAAGGAAGCTGCTTACATCCCGACTTGGAACAATCTCCATTAGGAATTACCACTAGGTAAAAAAGCGAGGTATGGAGCACTGCACCGAATCTCCTGCCTTCAGGTTAGGGGAAGGGTGGTCAAGAACACATAAATGTATATATTTATTTGTGTTTGCGTGAAGAAACACAGGCAGATACACAGGAATCTAAGAAAAGTGCTTACTCTGCAGTGGTTGCGGGCATGAGACCTCCTCAGTAAACAGTTTTTGGTATCATTTTTATTTTGGAGTCATGTGAATCCTTAAACCTATCAAAAATTTTTTCACACTGAATTTACACTTAAAATTTTTAAGTACTGTGCATGAATAGGATGGCAGCTCCTATTAATTCCAGCTTGACTGAGCAGGGGAGCCTCTGGGACACAGACGCCCACCTGAATATCCACCAAGGCCTTCTTGGTGGTTCCTCAGGCACCAAATCTGCTGAGCACTGAAACTTACAGGGCACATTCAACAAACGTGGTGTTTTTACTCTGAAATCATGAGATACCATCTCCCAGCAGGCCTCTCGGCAGTGGTCTTTCTTGAATTCAGCAAATGTGT
Organism: Neomonachus schauinslandi; assembly: GCF_002201575.2. Taxonomy (NCBI): domain Eukaryota; kingdom Metazoa; phylum Chordata; class Mammalia; order Carnivora; family Phocidae; genus Neomonachus; species Neomonachus schauinslandi. The sequence continues at coordinate 176,595,531 of NC_058406.1, read as the reverse complement.
GCTGTCTGCTCACTGCATGCTTCATAGTAGATCAGGTGCTGGGGAAAAGGGCAAAACATGAACTAGATGTAAACCCTGTCCCCATGATACCTGCCGTTTGGAGAGGAAGGTGGCTGTTAACCAAGAGGTTAGACAGTCCGTTCCTTATTCATAGCTGTGAAAGGGTCACTGAAGAAAAGTCAGGGAGGTTGGGCGCATATTTAATATTCTAACCCTAATCTTGGGGCATCGGGCTTAACAACAGTGTTCAAGCTCCGTCTGAGCACAGAAACAGCTTGGATTCTTTTCACACTCATGAGCACAAATTACACTGAGAAGTAAGGCTTTTTAGAAGTGAATTTGATCACAAAACAGCCACACACAAACACGATCTGAAGTTATGCCACAGACTAGGTAGCAGTAAGCGCTCAGATACACAGTGCAGTCTTGCCCCCACCAGCAGCTTTAAATATTTATGTGGCCCACATCTCGGAGGCATCACTTTAGGATAAACTTCATAACAGTATGGATTTGTATTTCTGGTTGCTCACATGGGAGGTGGCCCACTCTTGCCCATCTGCTCTCTGACCTCGGATGGTTGTCTGGTCTCTGTCAGATCTTCCCTTCAAAATGCTTGTGATTCTCCAGAATCTCTAACGGAGTGATTAAGGTTCCAGACTACTGGAGCTTAGATCCTGGCTCTGCCAATTCTGAACTGTGATCTGGGGCAAGTGACCCCACCCGTCTGTGCCAACCTCCTAGGGTAGGGTGAGGACAGAAGGGGTTAAGTAAAAGGAGCTTCGAGCGGCACCCAACCTACAGTGAGCACCACGTAAGGATTCACCATTACTGTCCCCACCACCACGACCGCAGTCTTCATCACCATCCTCTTATTTGGCCAGGAGCCTTGAGGGACAAAGCAGGTTCCCTGTGACACGCAGTTCACTCACCCACTCGTATTAAGCAGCTTCTATGTTCCTGGCACTCATTAAGTGCTGATGACGCAGTAGGGAACAGTGTAGCTCCTGTCCTACATTCTGACTGTGCAGAAGAAGACATGGAGAATGGTAGTGGGTTTCTCTGAAGACAATCTAACAGGATAAGGGGGTGAAGCATAGAAGGCATTGTCCTCGGGTTGGTCAGGGAGTATCTCTGAGGACTTGACATATGATGAAGCTCTAAAGGATACGAAGGACACGCGTGGGGTAGAGGGTGTGGGGAGGGGGCCTGGCAGGGGGAATGGTGGTTGTAGATGCCCAGAGGCAGGGGCAGGCTGGGCACGTGCACACAGTAACAAGAAGGCAGGTATAGCTGCAGAGGACTGAGCTCGGACAGTGGTAGCAGAGGCCGGGCAAAATGGAGATGGGACCAGGGACCAGCTCAGCGAGAGCCTTAGAGGTCATGGAATGTTTGGGGATTTTACTCTCTGTGTGAGTAGAAGGCTTTAAACAGAGGGAGTGACCAGAATGCTGCTAACCACCCTACAATGTGTAGGACGGTGACCGTGACAAAGAATCATCCAGCCACAGTGTCACAAGGGCCGAGGTTAAGGAAGCCAGCTGTGGCTCGGAGGTGAAGGACAGATGGGAGGCGTGGGTGGAAACAGAGACCGAGGAGAAACTTACACCGGGTCCCCTGAGAAACAGAGATGGTGTGGACTAAGATGGTAGCAGTGAAGGTCCTGGAGTAGTTGAATTCTCAGGATGTTTTGAAGGGAGAGCCAACAGGATTTGCTAATCACTTCAAACACAGGACATTTAACTAAACTGTCAAGATGATGCCCAAGGTTTGGGCCTGAGCGTCTAGGTAAATAGGCAGTAGCATTGCCCGCACCGGGGTGAGTGGGAAGGACTAGGTTTGGCGGGGATACAGGGCGAGCCATTGGTAGAGCTCTGGTGTCAACTTTCAGACAAGTCTGTTTCCCACCCTCCCTGTCACCCCGTGTCAGGAAGCCTTTACTGCCAGGGACTGCGGCTGAGTGCCCAGAAAGAGTGAAACATCATGCCTGCGGAGAGCTCAGGAACGTCCTACAGCCACAGAAGTAGAGACCCAAGGTTGGAGGTGCTCTCCAAAGTGGCCTGGGGCATCTCCCCATGTGATAGCTGAGTGCCCTCAGCAGCGTTTCTGCAATTATCATGCAGCATCTGCACACTCCAGTGCCAGGAAGCCTCCATGGAGACCGTCGTCTCAGATTTACCTCCCGTAGCTTCCCACCGTTGATCCTTGCTCTGCCATCTTGGATGATACTAGAAAGGAAGCTTATGTATGAACCCATAGCCGTGTGTCATTCTTTGTTCCATACCTACTCTTGCTTCCCTGAAAGGCAGTAAGACTGGTATGATTACTAATATTTTACCGATGAGGAGATAGGCATAGCTTTACCCAGGGTCACATGGATATGGATAGCATTTGATACCAGAATTGAATCAAGCCATTTCGTTTTTAAATCTGATATTCCATCCATCACACAGTAGCTGCCTTTCAAACTTTATAAAGTCACATGCAGTGGGAGACCAGAAGCCAGGGTTAGGCCAATTTCTCAGGTTTCTGGAAGCCCTCCAGCTCATCAGGCCATGGCCATTTTAAAAGGACTTTGACCTAAGTGTAAAGGACACCCATGAAAGTAAGATCTTGGTCACTGAGCAGAATCTGCAAGTCACCAAAGGCGGTGTGCTACCATCAACCAGCTTCCCCCCTTCACTGCTGACCCAGAATGAAAGGAAGTGACATCAGCTTGGTTTTAAACAGTGAGGCCTGGCTGTGGGATTGGGGGCGGTGGTGGACAGCAGCAGCCTGCACAGATGGAAGAGCTTTTTCTGAGCGAGAAATCTTATGTCTTATGAGTTAGAGCTTTCTCAGAAAGAAAGCACCTTGTAGGTGCTATACATTCTTTAATTCAAAATACACCGATGAGTTATTCTCCCCATTTTCAGAAGAAAAAGCTAAAGCTCATGAAAATGAAGTAGTTTGCCCAAGGCCCTGCACCTGGTGTGCTGTAAGAACTAGGATTTGAACCAATCCATTTACTCCTTTTTTATTAAGTGGCTTATGTAACTGGGAAAATCATGGGATAAGTTCAGGTATGGCTGGCTCCAGGATGTCCGACAGTATCATCTGGACCCTAGCTCACTCACCCAACTCTTCTTTCCTTTCCTCTGAGCGGACGTCTGTCTCAGCCTTTTGCCAAAGGTGGCGAAAGTAACCATCAGGCCACTTAGGTCAGATACCCACACCTGCAGCTGGGAGGTGGGCTCAGTCCTGGAGCTTGGGACAGAACTGGAAGTGGAGAAAGGGTGAGTCCTCAAGAAGAGAAATGCACACACCCACTCAGACTGTGGGAGTATTACCCATGACAGTCTCCTGCTCCCAACTGAACCTGCAGGAATGACAACTCCCCTTTATTCTGGAGCTCAGTGCTTGGCCTGTGGGAGCGACACAGCCTTTGTGAGCCTAAGATCCCTTACCTGTTAAAATAGGGAGTTGTGCCAGATGACTAAAATTTTTTCAGTGAAGCTCTGGAAACTTCATTGGTCTTTTAGAATTGTTCTTTTAAAATTTCTTAATTTCTTTGTATATTTATGAGTATCTGAATTTGAAGTAGTACATAGCAGATTTCTCAAGTTATTGCTCAAGGTGGAAAAAAAATCTGCTGTGGTCTGTGTGCCCCTTAATTTTGTAACCATGTACTGCTTGCACACGTACACCGTTTCTTCGTCCTGTCTGTGATGAGATAACTTGGTCTAAAACCTGGTTTGTTTAAATCCTGAAAGGAGTCTAGGAGAATATATCTTCACTTAAAGAAAACTGTTCTTCAGGAAATTGTAGATTTTTCTTAGCTTGTAGGGAAAAAAAAGTCTTTGCTTATATTGATTTGTCCTGTTTCAGGACTGTACGGAAAGAATATATCACTGCGAAGTATGTAGATCATAGGTTTTCAAGGAAGGCCTGTTCATCTTCATCAGCTAAACTGAATGAATTGCTCGAGGCCATCAAATCCAGGGATTTACTTGCACTAATTCAAGTCTATGCAGAGGGAGTGGAGCTGATGGAACCACTGCTGGAATCTGGACAGGTAAGGCTCCACTAAAATCATAGGATAAAAAAGGAATGTGGAAAATGAGTTTAAAAGATAATGAGATTCTAATACATTGAGTGACCATGTCTAAATCAGGACAATTTGAGAGTGAAAGGAGTACTATTAATAATTGCTTCCAGGTAACTGATGTGAATAAAGCTGCCTTAGGCAAAGTAGGACATGCGATTACCCTACTTGTACTCATCCTGTCCTTTTCAGGAGCTTGGGGAGACAGCCCTACATCTTGCAGTCCGAACTGCAGACCAGACATCTCTCCATTTGGTTGACTTCCTTGTACAAAACTGGTATGGTTTTCATTTTCTGTAAATACGCCTTATAAGTTAACACGAACCAGTCTTCTCAGGGACCCAGATTAGGAATCGACAAGCTTTCTATAAAGAGCCAGGTACTATTTTAGGCTTTGCAGGCCATGAGGTCTCTGTCGCGACTAGTCAACTCTACCATTGTAGTGTGAAAGCAGCCACAGACCATATGTAAATGAGTGAGCATGGCCATGTTCCAATAAAGCTTTATTTATAAAAACAAATGGAGGGCCAGACATGGCCTATGGGCTATAGTTTGCCAACCCTTGGCCTAGAAAGAATGTAAAATCCTGTCTCTGTCAAAACCTGCTGAATTAGGAAAAATTGAAAGAGGGAAGACTTAATAGCACAAGTCAACAGGATCTGTGAATTTTCATTGTTCATAAGTTCATTATAAAACTGCCGTGTCAGGGCGCTAAGTGGCTCAGTCGGTTAAGCATCTGCCTTCAGTTCAGGTCATGATCCTGGGGTCCTGGGATCAAGCCCTGTGTCAGGCTCCCTGCTCAGCAGGCAGTCTGCTTCTCCCTCTCCCTCTACCCCTCCCATGCCCACTCATGCCCTCTCTCTCTCTCTCTCTCAAATAAATAAAATCTTAAAAAAAAAAAAAAAACTACAATGTGTGTGGCTGACTCAATAGCTAATTCAAATTTGGAACATACTAATAGTACAATATTGAACACAGGAAGTTTGAACTTGCTGTATTCTTCAGTGGGTAGTTCTGTAAGCCACAGATTATTAGGAGGAACTGGAGCTCATCCAAAGACGAGTGGTCAAAATAGCAAGAGGATTTGAACCCACATATGAAGAATGGTGCCTGGACACAAGCCACGTTTTATAAATGTCCACACCTCTTCCTTAGAGGTAGTACAGCGTAGTAGTCAAGAGCGTTGGCTCCAGGACAAACTGCCTTTTTTCAAATCCCTGCTCCGTCTTCCATGCCTTGATAGTCTTGAAAGCCCATACTTCATCCTCTTTGTGCCTCGGTGTTTTCATCTGTAAAACAGAGGTGGTCATAACTTACCCCATCGGGTGGTTGTGAAGATTTAATGAACCAAGGTACGTAAAAGCTGAGAGTGTCCCTTAGGAAGCACTCAAGCAGTGCTGGCTGTTGCTATCATTAGGTGACTTATCAGTGTAGGTGTAATGTTAGCCGCATCCTCGTTTGCCCTGCTCATAAGTAGGTCTCAAGTTTGACTCCGTTGTTTGCACAGAAATAAGTGGTTAACCTGTAGCTTTAAATTATTTATGTCCTAATTAAGTTCTATTTTAAGTTGTACTTTTTTCTGATAGTATTTTAATTTTTCAGTGGGAACCTGGACAAGCAGACGGCCCTGGGCAACACGGCCCTACACTACTGCAGTATGTACAGTAAACCCGAGTGTTTGAAGCTGCTTCTCAGGAGCAAACCCACCGTGGGTGTCGGTAAGAGTGTGACCAAGTGTCTTAATAACGGGAGTCGGCATCCGGTTGGCTAAAACCAAGACTCGCATGTTACGTTGTAATTTGATTATTGTCCGTAGCCTTTTCAAGATATACCTTAGATTTCTTTTCCCTGTTTTAGTGAACCAGGCTGGGGAGACTGCCCTGGACATAGCAAAGAGACTGAAAGCTACCCAGTGTGAAGATCTGGTAAGCAGAATGGAGGAGGGCCATCCATTTGGCACCAACCGCCTTAAAATGTCATTCTCAGAAACTGGAATTGGGGTGAAGGAAACATTCATCTTTCTGAACATTGGCAAAAGAAATTCAAACAAGCACTAGGGCTACGTTTGAGAAAGTGGTAGAATGATAGATTTGTCATTCCTGTGTCTTTTCGGTACAGTTATGACATAGGAGCTAAAAGGCACGTGACAGGCTTGTGCATTAAGGTCGTGCTTCTTACATGCCAGACCCTTAGGCTTTCTCTGCAGCTCAGTAGTGAAGAAGAATTATTTGGAAGCCAATTCCAAAAATTGGGCAAGTAGAGTTCAGATTATGATGATTGTCGAAACATTAAATGCATGGCTTCCCCCGCCAGCCCCATCCTTTTGATCTCATTGGTTCTTGAGCATCACTCTGAGCCTTAGCCCGGCATGGTTCTTTCACCATGGGGAAGGATGAGACAGGAAAGGTAAGTCCCATCCCCTTGAGTTTCTGCCCGGCACCGGCTGCAGGCCAGCAGTTGTAGGTTTCTGTTCTTACGAGAATCCTGTGAAGAAGCTATAGTACTCCCTGCCCCCATCTTGTGGAGAAGAAAAGTGGGCCACGGATCGAACTGGGACTGTCTGGCTTGAAAAGCTTACGTCTCATGCTTCACTGACTCTGATTTGGCCTTCCAGCCAGGATTTTGCACTTTTGAGGTTCATTTTTAATAATATTTAAGAAAGCTTTTAATTTGCGAGAGAAGTCATGTTCCCAAAATAAGAAAGGCTCTTGCCTGTAATTCTGGGCAACTCCTCTGAAGCCGGTCCCACAGCAGCGCAGCCCTGTGTAATCGGAGTTCTGCCCTACAAGCAGCTGCTGGTGATTCATTTGAAACCAGGACTGAGGTGGGATTTGTTCAGTGCTTATGTAATAGTGGGATGTTTAACACTTAGATGAACGTGGTTATACCTGCTGTTCCTTTCAGCTTTCCCAGGCTAAATCTGGGAAGTTCAACCCACACGTCCACGTGGAATATGAATGGAACCTGCGACAGGAGGAGATGGATGAGAGTGATGACGACCTGGATGACAAAGTGAGTGCAAATAGCGCCTCCGAGTTCCTGATGCTGCTGCCAGGTTGCCTGCACTCTGTAGACGAGATCATTCTTCATCAGACTGTGTCTGCTCTTGTCACCTGGGGCCAGTTTCCTTGCTCAGTCTTTGATCCTTGTTGGGGACCACAGCTATATTAGGGTTCTCTGGAAAACCAGACCCCATAGGATGTGGTTGAAGACAGAGGGAGAGAGATCAGAATGTATTTTTAGGAAGTGGCTCACATGATTGTGGGGGCCAGCGAGTCCCCAGGGTACCGGGCAGGCCGGCAGGCTGGAGATTCCAGCAGGAATTGATGGTGTGGTCTTGAGTCTGGAGGTGCTGAGTCTCTTTGCAAAAGCCCTTCAACTAATTGGATGAAGCCTACATGATGGGGGGTAATCCCTTTTACTCAAAATCTAATTTAAACGTTAACCCTTCACAGCATCTATCTAGACTGGTATTTGACCACACGCCTGGGCACCATAGCCCAGCCAAGTGAACACATAAAATTAGCCATCAGAATAGCTACTTAGTAAATAAAAAGTTGTGAGGTACTGAGAATTAAGTATGGACTAGGCAGTTAGAAGCAAGTTGCCTGTGTTACCTCAGATTATCTTTACCAAAAGCCCACTGTGGTGTTGTTATTGCCCATTGTACAGAAGAGAAAACTGACACATACAGATTTTGCAACCTGAAGTCTCAGAGCTAGTAAAGACAGTCTCGGGATTAAACCTAGTTTTGTCTGACTTTCCTAGTTCATGACAAACTCTGAAAGTTCATTCATGCAGTTTTCATCAGATACGTGTGGGTTTTTTTTTTTTTAAGATTTATTTATTTTGGAGAGGCAGTAGGGAGGGGCAGAAGGAGAGGAAGAGAGAATCTCAAGCAGACTCCCCGTTGAGCACGGAGCCCAATGCAGGGCTGGATCCCAGGGCCTTGAGATCATAACCTGAGCCAAAACCAAGAGTAGTCGGACACCCAGTGGACTTCCCCACTGAGGCGCCCCACATTGGATATGTATTGAGCATTTCCTCTTTCCTCGGCAGCATGTAAGGAATAGTCCTACAAGGTGTCCTAAAGACATTCCCCACTTTGAGAAGAGATAAATTATAGTGGATAACCATTATAATAAGAGCTTAGGGGAATCCCTGAGACATGTTCAGAGGACAGAAAAATTGTCTCAGCTTTGGAAAATGGTAAAGACCTTACCAAGGAAGTACCGTTGGAGTTGGGTTTCTGAGGGTAGGGAGGAGCTTGCCAGGCAAAAAGTGGGGAGGAACGCATCCCTCCAGGGAGGGAGAACAGCATGTGCAAAGGCCAAGGGTTCCTGATAGAGCTGGAAGTCTGAGGAATGGTTAGAAGCACAGTGTGTGAGGTGCCTGCAAATGGGTGGGTGGGAGAGGCAGGAGGCTGCCCTGCAGAGTCAGGCAACCCAGATCGGGAAGCACATCATGGGCCAAATTTGGCCTTTGGGCTTTCTCCAAGCAGGCAGAAGCCAACAGAGATTAATTGTCAGAGCAGGTTTCCCCCACCAGCTCTGGCCACAGTGTGGGAAACGTGCTAGGGCTGAAAGCAGCTGCAACCAAGGGCTTTCCGTGGGGGCTGGTGGGTGCCTGCACCAGGCAGAGATCCCAGCTATCCACACGGGGCCTGGTGGCTCTGGGTGACCTTGAGGCTTCCACCTTGGGGAGTTACATGGATGCCACCGCTGTCACCAGGAGTGCAAACATGAGGGACACCTTAGAGGCCATTGAAGACAGTTTTGGATCTGAAAGGTCAGGTTTGGACCCACAGGTATGGATCGTCAGGGCCACAACGTGGAGGCTACTTTCTAAGGGGATGTAAAATGAGAAGGGTGGCGAGGACTGAGAACTCTGATGGGAGAGGGTTGATCAGGGAAGGAACACACTGTAGAGATCACGCGAGGGTAGAAAACAGTTCAGTGGTAGCACGAGGGTCCTGCAGAGGGCAGGTATCTGTTCAGTTGAAAGTTACCGTTGACTGTGCCCTTAGGCTTCTGAGTACTTCTGATTGCTAACCTGCGCCTCCCTAATGTGACCCTGATAGTGGTGAACCGAGCGAGGATCAGGAGGGCAAGTCCCGCAGCCACTTCTTGGGCTGGGTCATGGCTGACCTCAGAGCACGTAGAGAGCCACAGGAACCCCACTTCCCGATGGAGCCGAAGTGTAGCCCTCGGGGAATGCCTCACCCACTGCACTGTTATGTCACCCGCAGCCGAGCCCCATCAAGAAAGAGCGCTCCCCGAGGCCTCAGAGCTTCTGCCACTCCTCCAGTATCTCGCCCCAAGACAAGCTGTCGCTGCCGGGATTCAGCACTCCGAGGGACAAACAGCGGCTCTCTTATGGGGCCTTCACCAACCAGATCTTCGTCTCCACAAGCACAGATTCGCCCACGTCACCAACCACAGAGGCACCTCCACTGCCTCCTAGAAACGCCGGGAAAGGTACGGACTTTGAGAAGGGCTCTGCGACTCCGTCCTCAAAGCTGGCGGTCTACGCAGCTTTGAGGTAAAAACCACAAGGGGTGTCTGAGTGGCAGAGTATGGAATGTGATGTCAAGGACAGCTTGAAACAGGGGCCTTGCCATTTGCTAAACACCAACAGTAAGATGCTGTTGTGGACACTCCTCATGTGTTGTGCTCACCTCACAACAATTCTGTGAGGTTATGTGCTTTTGTGCCCATTTTACAGATGAGGAAACTAAGGCTTATGGAGGTAGAGTGACTTGCCCAAGGTCACACAGCCCATAAGTGGTAGAGCTGAGATTCAGTCCAAGGTCCACCTGGTGCCAAACCTCTGTTGTTTCTTGTATGATGTGGTGTGGAATTATAGTTCTTCTTCAAAAAGTTACTCTTTTCTACACTAAGCTTTCTGTCTTCTGGAGATGTTGGTAGTAATAGCAGTAGATAGTAGTTATTCATGACAGGCCCTAAGCCCAGCACTTCTCATGTTATGCTCACAAAATGAGGTGGGTCCTGCAGTTGCTGGCATCATGCAGACAAGGGTACTGGTTCAGAGATGTTGAGTGATTGGCCTCACGTTTTCGGATCTCTGTGATTCTAACCCAGGGCCTGTATGACCTGAGCCCACTCCCCTGGCCTTTCTGATGAGGATTGTTTTTCCATGAGACATTACCTGGGAAGAATCTTAGCCAGAAGAGGGGCACTGTGTAGTGCATTGTCCAGTGCCTCCGCTGGGCTGGCCGAGGGCTGATGGCCCACCGCCCTGGTCTGTGGCAACAAAGTGCTTGTCCCGTAGCCCACATCCACAGAGAGTGCCCCGCTCTGAAAGTCTGCCTGTTCCCCGCCTCTACGGGGACGAGTTGAGACGCAGAAATAGCAACATTCAAGAGTCACCCGAGCCAGGGGGAAGCTTGGGGTTTGGTCTCTCAGCCAGCGAAGGCAAGTGCAGGCTTCTCCCTGTGTGCTCAGCCCGTGCTCACACAGGTTCCGAGGGCCCCTCCGTACACAATGCCATGCCTATTTGAATCACACTGGGGCTATTTTCTGAGAATTGTGAGCTTTATTCAGAACAGTGTTTTTTCAGAGCTTATTCTCCATTGAAATAGTGTTATAAATGGGAGCTGTGTTCTTAGAGAGACCCCAAATGGCCTCATAGATCATAAAATAGTGGAGAAATGTTAAAATAAGGTTTTGGCCTAAACAGCGCTCATCAAAGATAACTAGCGACCGTAACGGAAGAGTGACAACACGTGAGCCAGTGGTTTGACCCGCCGGTGTTTCTCTTACCCTTCCATACAGTATGCTAGAATGTACGTAAATAAGGTTTCACATTCTTACTCAAACACGAACCGCTCAAGTTGCAGATGCATGCAGCACGGTGGGAGTACTGCCTTGCTGCCCACCTCTGCATAATCCTGTTTCCCTATCAGGGTAGCAATCGGATAAGACCAGAGATTTCCCTTTCTTTACCCCAGAGAGGACCACAAAGAACCTTTAGACCAGATAAAATAATCGAAGAAAACTCTGGAAGGGTTCATATCCCGTGATTGTGGTTACCAACATAATAGTGATGACCTGTCTAGACAGGGTGGGCCTGTACCTGTTCAGAGAACCTCCAGGTAATTGAGAATCTTGGAGAAGGTCTACAAGAGAGAAGGACACCAGTGTCCTGGGGACCAAGAGGCTGCCTCACCTCCCTCCACCCTTCTGTAATTTTATCTCAAGGGACCACAGAAACCCATAAAATATTCTGTCTGACTTGATGCCAAGCATCTGTCTCCTGCCTTGAATAAATTCCAACTAGTGCTTTACCAGAGGCCCAGAAAACAAAGACCAAATGTATTAAGTGATCCAGCTGCTAAGTGCTCAGCGACTGGCCCATAGCAGCAACTGTGATCAGCCCTGGACAAGCTACTTCCCCCGAGGCCCACCCCCCAAAATCCTGACACTGAGAATAGAAATTCGTCTCTACTAGAACCCAAGGGCTCTTCCAGGCTGCTCATAGGGGGACATCAGATGTAGAGAGACGAGGTAGCACAAGCTCCCCTTGACTTTCTAAGTGGCTTGAGGAGGGTCCTGTGCCCTGCAGCTAGCCTGGCTCGCGTGCCCTTATATTTGGAAAAGTGGTAATGCTTAGAATGGAGATCTTAGAAGACATTGTTGAAAATCAGCTGACACTCTGTGCAGAGATAATTCTCTGTTTTGTGGCCCTTATGTGTTTTCCATTTCATTCTGTTGAACTGGTAGAACCATTTGCATGAAAACAAGGACGTCTTGAATCTGTCGTTTGATTTGCTCATTTTCCGTGGAAGTGATGTCCAGGTCTCTGCTTGCAGCAGTGGTCATTTCCACACTGTGAATTTAGGGCTTGGATGGATGGCAGCTTCCGGCGAGGCATCCTAGGATAGCAGACACTCAGGATAAAGTCCCCGCTAATAAGAGGAGTACAGAGGGGAAAAGAGGAAGGAATTACTCTGAGTCAGCACAGGAATATTTTCAAGAATCTCCAGTTGCCTCATCAGAATGCAGGGAAGTTTGACCTAAGTTGCTGTCAAGCAAAGCCCCCTTGTGCTTGAGCAGGGCTCCAGTCGGAGTGGGGAGACTTGGCAGTTCAGCACCCCAAACTCACCACCCTTGGGCCTTAGACACATTTTGCTGCCTAACCTCTTCAGATGTGAAGTCCGGTGAGAGTCAGTGAAAGCTGTAAGATTAATTTAAGTATGCAGACGTTTCTCCCTCATGATCAGCACCTGCCCCCCGCCCCGCACTTTACGTATGTTTGTTAAGACTTGAAATTCTTCAAGCTTGCTAAAACTGGTTTGTTTTTCATCTTTGAGCGAAAAATTAATGTCCCAGAACCTGGATTTTAGAGAGCTGGAAGGATGCTGAAAGGTGATCTGCTGCCCATTGTACAGCTGAGGAAACTGAGCCTGGGAAAGGGTGAGAACTAATCTCGGGCCACACAGTGGCTGTTAGAGGGTGGAAAGTAAAAATGGCCCTTAAGACTCGCCAAACCAGACCTTCTGGTTTATTCTTCTCCCGCGTTGAGGAAGGTGCTTGATCACTGTCTTGCCTTCCTCATGGTCTTGTCCTCAGAATCCAGTAAGACAGTATGTGGAGAAAGCATTTTCTAACAGGCAGAGCCCTGAAGTCCTTGGAGAGGCACCTTTGGGACTGTCGGGCTGTGGCCACAGATGTCTCTAGAACACGGAGGAACACGGGCAGCAGCATGGTGCCGTGCGACCCGTCCCCCAGAGCAGGGGCTGGAGACAGACGCTGCGTGCTTGTGGTTGGCTGGTTTGATTTAACTCTGTTGGCAAGTGACGTTAAGCTGGAGAGTTGCAGTTTTCTCCTCTCGTACGGTTGCACATCTTTAACAGTGACACAGACCGGCCTGACACGGGATGTTATACAGGTGAATGAGGCATAAAGGGAGCATCTAGCCGAGCGCCTGGCAGAGTCGGCGCCCTGGGAGGGCCCGCTGCTGACACTGCACCCACCGTAGCTCCTCGGCTCTGAAAACGGCTCCTTTGGGGAGAAAATGTGCCACGGTGATGTCCCCCCAGTCTCATAAATGAGCAGGTGCTCTGAAGTGAGCTGGTGTGACGCAGGCATCGTGTGCTCAAGGAAATCATTTGGTAGGTGAACGAATGAGAAACGAGGGATAAATCTGGCCTCAGGAAGCTTACTTGACTTACCTAAAAGAACTAACTTCTCAAGGCTTGAGACCCAAACCGCTGACATGTCAGTAACAGTTTCCTCCCGTCTCTTGGTGGAGTTGGGACCGTAGAATCTGGCATAAAGCAGCACCTGTGAATATCGGGCGAATACCCGTGTGGCTTGAGGCTGCGCTTCAGACTCTATTGTGGATTCCTGTTTCCGACAGGCTGCAAACCTTGGTCTGAGCCACCAGCAGGCGGTCTACACAATGGCAGCACGGTGCTGGCCGGCCGACGGCCCCGGGCAGTGCTCGCTCGTGGGTGCTCATGTCACAGAGAGTGCGAACCAGGTGCCCCCCCCCCCCCTTAGGTGAGAATCCCAGAGCAATGCGGGAGAGCACCACGCCGTCTGAGGCACATCCGCCTGTGAGCCACGCTGCGGGGCCCTGGGCAGCCGTGAGCCGCTGTGGGGCCAGCCTCCCTTCCCCCTCCTCCAGGAAGCGTCTTTCCCTGGCCCTCCCCGAGACATGGGGCTCCTTCTGCGAACATGCTCATCCTCTCCCTGCCCTGGGCTCTTCTTAATACTGAGCTGATGGTGTTGAGCTTCAGGGTCTTCGTGTGAAAAACAGGATTGGGTGCGTACCTTGCTGGCTCGCTGCTTAGAGACCATGAATAATGTCTGTAGCGACTAGCACATAGCGAGCATCCCACGGATGGGAATTTGTTTGATCCTACTGCATGCATTTGGTTTAACAAATGGGCTAGGCCCTGGGCATACAGTGAAGGAGGGAGAGAAAGCTGCAAGATGTGCCGTGCAGGGCGGCCCTGGGTGCCACAGAGTGAGCTGGCCTTGCATCCCTGTGTGGAGCAAGTGCCCTGTGTCCGTGCTTGCTGAGTGAATAAACAACAGCGGGGTCTGTGAAATGTGTGGCCAGAGTCAGGAGGGGACACTCTTAAAACTACTCCAGGTATCCTGGGGGTGTGATGGTTGACTTGTTGACTTGCCGGAAGTCTTTCTACAGAGTCTGAGATGTGTGAGCGCGTTAGACAGCATTTCTGCGGCTTTCATTCGAGGCCCATGGCAGTCATTAGAGAGGGCGGGGAGGGGCAGGAAGGGAGAGAAGGTGTCCTCAGGACATGAGGCTGCTGCCGTCGAGGTGCATTGTGGGATGATGGTGGCTGGCCTAGGAAATATTTTCCTAGTATCAGTGTTATTCCTATACTGGAGGCTTTACAGTTTTCCTGGATGTTTTCTTAACCTCATAGGAAGATAGCCATTTGAGTGGCTCTATATTGAAACATCCCATGGGCTGTCATCCCTGACCCATGTCGATTTTTTTTTTTTTTTTTTTTTGCCTATTTTTATCAGTCTCCCCTGATCCTTTTTAAAGCATGGCACATCTGTCCTCTTGCAGTGGCCACGTTGCGGGCTGAAAGTGTGTCTGGGATTTTTGCCCTCAGGTGTGGCCACAGGCACAGGCTTGCTCAGGCTTGCTAACAAGTCACCCGACTGCCAGGTGTGAAAAGCAGAGGGAATCGTGTTGTGCCTCTTGCGTACGGAGACGTCTGGGGAGCCGTGTAAGAACCACCCTCAGGCCCTTGAATGCGGGCACTGTGCTGTTACTTACTGGAGTCCTGGAAGGAGTCTGAAGGCTGGGGAGTAGCCCATGCCCTGGTGTGTAGCACGCGGTCAGTCCTGCGTTACCTGCCGTGCTGGAGCCCAGCCCCGCGCTGAGCACGCGCCCTCCCAGTGCTCCCCGCACCCTGCCGTGCCTGTTTCCCCACCCGAGAGCGGTGATGGTAGTGCTTTCCTGCTAAGCCCAGGGGTTAGAAAAGACTCTGGATGAGGTTCTGATTGGGCTGACCCTTCACTGATGAGGTGCAGAGCTGAGGAGGGAACACAGTTGGGCCTGAGTGTTCTGGCCAGGGAGGACGTAGGGCCATTCCCAGGAGAAGAGCAGGGTACCATCAAGGATCAGCGTCCAGCCTTGAGTCACACAGAGCCAGATTCATGTGTGTGAGTGGCTAGTCTCCTAAACTCTCTGAGCCTTACGTCTCACCACCCTGCAAGCAGATGATCATGACGGCAGTGCTGCTTTACAAGGGCAGTTCTGGATCACGTGTATAAACCTCTCCTCAGTGTTAGGTCAGGCACACGATACTCCGTAAATGGTGATTCTACAGAACTTAGGGAATGTAGAGGGAGATTTGAAAAGCATGCTGATTTTAGGAATGGGTTTTTTAAAAATACATATTTTAGGAATGGATTTTTTAAAAATATGTATTTCAGTGTACATGCATGGCTTTGCAGAAGGACAGTTTTTCCAGGCTAAGTAGATTCATTTCTTTGTTGTTGACAATCAAGTCCTATCTGATGAGGTTTCATTTAAACCACCTCTGTAGTCTGTGAGTGTATTATTATTGTCCCGTAAGGGGGCTTTAGTGAACAGAGGGAACGCAGGTCTCAGGAAATAGCCACAGCCTTTTGTGAGTCCCAGTGGTTGGGCCCAGGGATGTAGAACAAGAGCCTTGCAAACTGCCCAGAGTGAGCATAGTGGCTTCGAGATGGACAGTGACCTCGCGTGCGAGCTTCCTGAGCCCTGGCCACGTGCTGGGCACACGTCTGAGGTATAGACCTCAGTTAGGGCCTCCCCGAACTGATGACCCGGAGGTGCTCGTGGCAAGGAAGCCCCCAGGAGTCCAGTGGGCATCTCTGGAGCTGAAGACACAGGAGAACATCCAAACAGAGTGATCGGGAGGGCTCATGGGATTGTGGAACGAGGCGCACCGTCTTGGGAAGAGCCGAGGCTGTCTCCTCTGGGAAGACCTTCTAATGATTTCACTCACCTCAGACTTATTTATAGCAGCTCTGGAAGCTTTTTAGAGCCATATTTTTAAGAAAGAAGATAATTGGACATAACAGTATTAGTGGCAAATGAGGAGTGGGGCATTTTCTCTTATTTCCACAGGCCCCTGCAGGCTGTCCACTTCACCTCCAATCCTCCCCACCCTGTTAATCTTGCCTCCCACCAGGTCTTGTGTTTGTTTGATGCTGTGTTTATTCTCTTTTGTTTTGTTTTAGCTTTCTTTATCCTGTCCGAGTTGCTTCCTTCCTAAGCCAGGACTTAGATTATTGTGCATAAAACATTCCTTTTAGCATTTGAGACTAGTTACTAATTTTAAAAGTCTTCTGAGATCTTTAAATCTTTTACTTGACACAGAGCACAAGCAGAGGGGATGGCAGAGGGAGAGGGAGAAGCAGGCTCCCCACTGAGCAAGGAAACTGATGCGGGGCTCAGTCCCAGGAACCCGGGATCATGACCTGAGCCGAAAGCAGACTCTTAACCAACTGAGCCACCCAGGCACCCCTGAGATCTTTAAAGTTTAGGTCAGCTTTTCTGGGACCTTAGTGTTTTTCAGCCTTTTTTTAACTCGTGCCCTACCAGCCAAATTTTATACCTCCCTTTCTGTAGCTGCTATTACAAAACAATAGGTGGGTCTGTGTGTGTGTTTTCTGGCTGTGAAATTACAGTATTGAATATTTCTTTTCAAACTTAACATGACCCTGCTATTTTCCCCTATTTCTAGTATTTGGTTGGTCACCCTAAGTGAAACCCTTCTGTTTTCCTTAAAAAGATAGAAGTAACAGTTCATTCGTCCATTTATCCAATACTATATTACTAAATGCAGCTTACTGTACACCATACTAGAAGAAATCCTGGCCCTGGTAGAATTACAGTCTGGTGGGGGAGACAGGCAGTGAACAAGGAAACAATAATCAATATCTGATTACAGATGAAGAAAGTGAAACAAAGAGCCATAATCCTGCAAAGAACACTGATGCCTTCATTTCTGAAATGCTAGCTCGGGAGGCTGGATTTTGCTCAGTTTGTGGTTACAGGACGACTTTGTGGTCGGATCACTCCTGAAATCAGGTGCACATTCAACTTTGCTCAGAGACACAGGCCTGTTGGTGCCTTGTCTTTGGCCATTTTTGTTTCTAGGCAATCACTTTTAGATGCACTGCCTCAGAAGATCCCTAGGTGGCGATAAAGATAAAGTGCTGGAGAATTTCATCATTGTCTAGTCTCTGTTCTCCGTGTATTTCCAAGAGGAAAGTTACACTTCCTAATACTGAGCATTGGCTGTTGTCATCAGGGTTGTTTTCCTATTGTGCCCAGTACACAGAGCCCAGTCCTGGCTTTCAGGAACAGCAGCGTGAGACGAGCGAGCACCGCGCCACTCCCAGAGAGCTGCACTGTCGGCTTCACACCCCATGGCAGGGAAACCTTACACACTCCAAATTCCTGCTTTCCTGACTGCAGAAGGGGGCAATAATGAAAAATCAAGGGGAATATGAATACGTTACTTATTTTTTTTAAGATTTTATTCATTTATTTTAGTGAGAGTGTGCATGCACGTGCGTGAGCAGCGGGAGGAGCGGGGTGGGGGGGGTAATCTACAGCAGACCCCATGCTGAGTGCAGAGCCCATTGCAGGGCTCGAGCCCACAATCCCAAGATCACAACCTGAGCCAAAACCAGGAGTCAGATGCTCAATCGACATGAGCCACCCAGGAAACCCACAAACACATTTTGAAAAGTACAAATCATTATACAAATGCAAGGCTATAGTAACAGTCACTTTATTGTTATGAAATCACTTCTGAAACTGCAGGACTGGTACCATAACCAGGTGCTAATTTGGAATTTGGAGTAAGAGTAAGGCTTTCGTGAGGTATCACATCAGTAGGACAGAGAGGGTAACCTGTAGAGCTCAGGCCATTGTATCCGAAAACATGATGATCTTACTGCGGTTGTCAGTATTGATTTCCAAAACAAGACTGTCTCTGAGAATCACTGGTGTAAGTCAGTGCTGGTGCTGACCAGGAGTCAGTAATGGGAAATACAAGGCTTATTTTACCAAGGAAGGAAGCCAGCAGTAATTAAGCTTTTCTTTTAATACACAGAATATAAAAAGCTCTTTTGGAGCCTTTCTGGATCACCAGGTATCTACTATCCTGTGTTAAAAATTTGGTGTGGCAGTGTTTTTTGTTTTTTTTTCCTCCCTCCTTCCCTTTTTTTTTTCGTTAACTGCTTGCAGAAACAGTTGTCCATGAACACAGTTAAACTGTGTACCTGGGAATGCTCCATAAAGAGATGCTTGCCACGGTGCCCAGTATCCAGTGCTTGGGACCCACCGGCCACTCAGCATCGCTTTGAATAAACAAAACTAATACCATAAATACTAATCCTGTAATCGCTCTTGAAAACAAACTCCATTTTTTTCTTAAAGCATTAGGTCGAAAAAGTCAGGTTTTGCAATAGTGGTTGTGTGTGTGTGTGGAATAGTAATCGTTACTGCCATCCCGTCTTTCCCTCTGGAGAAAGCGGAGTCTTTTTTTAAATCTACAGGCATCAATGTCTAATCTGTATAACTTACTCAGGCTTCCAATTTCTAGAACAACTCAGAACTGAAGGAAAAAAGGAGTTTTTGAATTTCTCTTTTTTGAAGGAATTCTTTACATTGGATTCTTCGTTCTTGATAAAAGTTATTAAAAAAAAAAAAACTTCAGGCAAAGATTACAGACTAAAAGAAAAAGTTGTAGTGGAGAGAAAAATCCTGTGAACGTTTCCATGTCCCACCCTGTGGCCCCCTGAAGGGTTAGTCTCTACTCTGTTCTTTCTCCGTTGATTTTGCTAGCAGTGCTGTGTGCCTTCTTCCTCCATGGATGTCGTGATGGTCCCACCAAGTTATTCATTTAAAATGTATGTTTTATTTTTCCCATGGTACCTAAATGAGGATCTTAAACCCATTAGCATTCCATGGGATGGGCATTCCCTTAAAAGCACACACTTCCCTTTCTTTTCTTGTGATTTTTCTTTTTTTTTAATTTTACCAGCAATTTTGAAACCGCTCTTTGTGAGCTGCTGGGTTGATGGAATTGGCCATATCCAGCTTTGCGCTTTGTCTGTGTTCCGTACCACATGTGGTGTGTGGAAGTAACTGCATACTGGTTGTTCTGTCTCTGAGACTGGGATTAACCTTCCTGCCCCGTTCGATTCCTTTCTAGGTCCAACTGGCCCACCTTCAACACTCCCTCTAAGCACCCAGACCTCTAGTGGCAGCTCCACCCTGTCCAAGAAGAGGCCTCCTCCCCCACCACCCGGACACAAGAGAACCCTATCCGACCCTCCCAGCCCACTACCTCACGGGCCCCCAAACAAAGGCGCAGTTCCTTGGGGTAAGTCATCCTAAAGTCAGGGCCAGCGCTGCCCGGGCCAGGCAGTGCGTGGGGTGCAGCGGGCAGCGGGCACCTGCACATTCAGCAAACGGGCCAGCCTGCACACACGCCGGGCGAGGGCTTGGATACATATGCGTGAGTCTGTACTCAAGGCCAAGAAACATCCTAGAAGATATTTAGGATCATTTAAAAACCAGAGCAGTACTAAAGTGCTGAGCATTTCCTGGGCACCAGATACCATGCTCATAAATCTCTTTCAATCACAGTAGCAACTCTGTGCAGTGGGTATTGTCAACCTCACTTACAGATGAGGAAACGGAGACTCAGAAAAGCAAAGTCATCCATTCTCACAACAGCCAGAATATAAGTCAGAAGGTTTTCTCAACATGTAAATCAAACACAGTCACTTCTCACCTTTAAAGCGTTCCTGGTGTGCTTCAGGGTGAACGCCAGCTCCTTGGCCCAGGACCTAGGGGGCCCTGCAGGGTGTAGGGGCTGACCGTCCAGCACCCACCCTCCGCTCATGCCACACGGCCTCCTCACTGCTCAAGCACACCGGGCTCTCCCTCCTGAGGCCACTCCATTCCTGCAGCTGTGTCCTGCGCTTCGAGAGCCTGGCTCCCTTTTGTCCCTCCCGGCTTCAACGTTTGTCTCCTGACCCCCCTCTGTAAAGGAGCTTCCTTCCCCCGCCATTTCCTTCAGACCACCTGTCACTGTGGAGTAGTACTCTGTGTTTGGCTTCTTGGTCTCTCTAGAATGTAAGCTCCACGAGAGCAGGGACTCTGTCTGTCTTGTCTTTTGTGTCTGCAGGGCCTAGCATCGAGCCCGCATGTAGTAGGTCCTCTGTAATCACCTGATGGTGAATAAATGTGCACAGAGTCAGTTAGCGACATTGACTGCAGACAAATTTATATCCACAAGGTACATAATTTCTATCTTTCCTATCTTTTTAGTTCCCCAGAACTCCTCGCTAGCCCACCAGCAATTGCAGTCAAGCACCAAGAGTCTCCCCGGCGCCCCGGGGGGTCAGGCCCCTGACAGGCATGGAGAGAAAGAGAACCTTTGTTAGAGGAGCGTGCTCGTTGCCACGGGCACCTCCTTCTGCCCATGAGTTCCACTGTGGCTTCTTTTCCCTTGGGTTTCTGATCGTAACTGATAGGTAATTCAGCTGAATGCATTAGAGGGCTTCTTCAAAAGCCTATACGAAGGTGTTGTGATTCTTTGGAGTTTTTGCAAAAACCTATACTCACCCATATGCAGGTTGGCACCCATCTGTCATCCGGCCGCGGCGCCACAGTGAGCGTGCGAACGTGTCTGTGTGGTCGGCCATTCCCTGCACATGTGTGTCTGCCTGTCGTGTGGGCCTTCTCGACCCATCCGCTCAGGGAGCCCACGGCCTCGTGAGGGAGACAGACTGGCAAGCCAGGGAGTGAGTGTTCTTGACCGTTGGGGCTGACATGTTAACGGACTGCTGTGGAAATGCTGAGAAATGGCGTCAGACTGCAGGGGAAGGCTGTGCGGAGGAGGAGACATTTGTGGAGGGCGGTGACAGGTCAGCTCCCCGGTGAGACAAGCCAGGGAAGAGCAGCGGAGGCTCCCGCACACAGCGGCGTGTTACATGTGTCCTTGACGTGTCCATGGGTTGCTATCCCCGCCTTCCAGATGTCCCCAGGTTTCATCCAAGAGGACTTTCCAAACCCAAATAACATTCTCCTGAAGGTCAGACCTGTGCAGATTTTCATACCACAAATCATAAACTCACCTTTTCCCAATTTCACTAAACGTTGATCCTGTTGTTCATCGGTTTTTATTTCCGTGTAAAGTTGATGGTGCCTGTATTCGTCCTACAGGCTCAGTCGGTCTCCAAATAATTTTACGAAATTTCTGTTTTCTGGCTTAGGAATCACTTTCTTAGATTTCTTTCCCGTCACTCAGTAGCAGGACTTGTAGCTGCTGGTCTTTTGTTTGTTTTTTGTTTCTGTGGGCAAGGGGCATTTTTCATTAAGAAACAGAGTCACCGCTCTGTGAGAGTTGGTGCCCCCAACAGGGAGCCTTTCGAAGACAGGGGCCCCGAGCCATCTGCTGGTGGCTCTCCTCAGCGAGAGCCTCCCACCTACCACCAGCCATGAGGGACAAAAACCAGAATCTGTC
This sequence comes from Neomonachus schauinslandi, assembly GCF_002201575.2. Classification (NCBI taxonomy): domain Eukaryota; kingdom Metazoa; phylum Chordata; class Mammalia; order Carnivora; family Phocidae; genus Neomonachus; species Neomonachus schauinslandi. The sequence continues at coordinate 176,573,902 of NC_058406.1, read as the reverse complement.
TGTGGCCTAGTGACAATTCTCCACGCCACAGACTTTGGTGGCCACTCACAAACAGCCCTAAATAGTAATTCTGAGACTGTCAGGGCCATTCTTTCTGAGTTGGTGTGGGCGCACGTATGTGAGAGCTACCTAAAGGCCTGGTCTGTCCCTGCCTATTTCCCGCTGACATGGTGTTCCAGAAGCCAGAAGCGGGATCCAGACTATTAATAAAACACATGGGGAGATCAGTCTCCTCGGCAGCATTTATGATGCCTACAGCTTCCCTCTGTGGACCCATCATTAGGATCTGGGCCCAAGAAATGGATACCAGCATGAGGGGACGGTACAGGTGTAAGCCTCTGGCTCTCCCAAGGCCTCACCTTCCCGCAACATGCCTGCCATATAGATACACCAGATTCCCGAACCACATTCTTTCCTCTAAGATCTGAGCCTTTGCTTATAATGTGCCTCAGCCTGGAATATTCTACTCATTTGTGTTAATGCTTAGTCCTTCGAGATCTGCTCTCCAGGGCCCCGTTCAAGGGGCCTTCCCAGTCTAGCCACCCCCACACTCCCAGTCTGGCCCCTCTGGCACAGGGTTACCACGGTGGTTCTGTGTGCACCTGTGTTTCCCATGGCATTCTGAACTCCTTACAAGGGCACGTGCTGTTTCCGTCTCAGAGCACAGTGTGGACCCTGTGCCATACCCGGATTCTGACCCATCCTTACCACTTGGTAGCCTGGTGGCTTTCAGTGATTATTTTTGAATTGTTCCATACCTCAGTTTCTCCAGCTGTAAAATGGGGCTAGGCTAGTTAATAGTACTTGCCTAATTTTTTTAAAGTTTTATTTAAGTAATCTCTACACCCAACGTGGGGCTTGAACTCACAACCCCCGAGATCAAGAGCCGCACGCACCACCCCCCCGACCGAGCCAGCCGGGCACCCCCGTACTTAATCTAATTCTTAACCACAGTTCCACAAAGTAGGAAATGCTGGGACCTCAACTTTCAGGACACTGAGACGCGGGAAGATTCAATCACTTGCCCAAGTTCCCACGGCTGGTACTCAGGGAGCCAAGATCTGTCACCAGCCTGTGTGGCTGGGAGAGCCTGCACTCCTCCCCCTCTCAATGTTCTGCTGTGTTCTACATGTGATCACTCCGTGATTCCTTGGCCATTCCCCATGTCAGCAGCTGTTTCTTTGCCCATGAAGCAAAGACGGGAAAAGGTAGCCGGGCAGGAAGGTACCCTCCGCCTGGCTGTGCCACCTCGTCCATCTGCAGCATGGAGCCCTGGTGTGCAGGGAAGGCCGCTCCAGGCTTTCTCCCTGCCAGCACCAGTGTCCACGGCACCCGAAATAGCCCGGGCATCACATTACTCAGGTCCCGCTATTGTGATGAATTCAGCCATCTGTCTCAGGAGACTGCTAAGGCAGCCTTTTGATGAGAAAACAAGTAGGCTTATGGGCAGATTTGGGTTGTTTGGGGACTTTGATGTTTCAAGGGGCATGTCATTAAACCTCGCCTCTGGAAATACATAATTTGTTTATAACCTACTTTTATAATAGGCCAACACATATTTTAACACAATTTAAGTAAAATTAATTAAGAAATGAGGACAAAGAGAGAATAAAGGTAACAAGGTAAAAGTCCAAGAGTGTGATCTCTTCGCAAAATGTGTAATATAAGATCACATACAGTGGCTGGAAATAGACCACAGATTTGACACTGAGGTTTTTACAGGCAAGAGCAAAGAAAAAATACAACTAATTATCCAGTTTGTGGTGGCCATAAGATTAACCCTCTTGTCACGCTTGAGAGTCGTATAATTAATATCTAAGAGCAGCTCACCGCAGGACCTCCGTCCTTTGGCGGTATTCAGAGGCGTCTCGACAGCACACATCACGGGCAACCATAACATGCATTAAAAGAACATTCTGGAAGCCCAGGTTCTGATCTGGGTTCTACCAGTCCCAGGCCACATGACCTCTAGAAATCACATTCCTTATCTTTGGTCACTGGGATTTAAAATTGTATAAGCTTTTTTTTTTTTTTTTAATTGTAGAACAGATAATAAGTGGAAAACTATACCACAGATTGGTTCCCTTCTATTTCAAGGCCAGAACTTCAGGTGAAAGACTCAGCATTTGAAATGTCTGATCCAAGGCATGCACGTCCGCTCATTGGAACAGTATTGGTTTATAAAAGAGCCTCTAGACAGAAATTCCTTGTTCTTCCCTTTTCTTGAGTTTCCCAGTACATTTTCATGTCCGCTCCCTGCCCCCCACCCCCTGCTTCCATTGTGCATGCTTATCTAGAAATTAATAACGGCTACGACCATTTGTAGAGTATTTCCTGTGTACCAGGCGCCGTGCGCTTGTTCATCCATCATTCAGCCGTCACAGCCATTGTGTACGATAGAGGTGGTCACTGTCTGAATTTTATCACTGGGGAAATTGAAGCACAGAGCAGTCAAATGTTTGTCTAGAATCACAAATCCAGTCACTTCAGAGCTGGTGTATGAACTCACTTCAGACTCCAAGTCTCATCTATTTATCCAGTATTCCAGAAGACTCCTGGAGCCTGTGTGTCATTCGCTGCTGGGCCAGTGTCCTCCTCTCTGTCCACAGCCTCTTAGCCTGACGTTTCTGACCCCGAGTCTTGGCCACAACTCCTTCACCTGCTGGCCCAGCATCTGTCCCCGGCTCTGTCTCACACACATCTCTTGTACACACGAATCCTTTTCCAAGTTGCACAAAGAGAGAAGAAATTGAACTGCTTCCGTGTTTCTACTCCTCCCTTGAATGCTGTCCTTTTTTCAGAAATGTGTCTAAGTCACGCTTTTCTTCCTAGGCATGGCACGTGGCCTTTGCCTAGCCATGTGATTGCTGGGGTTCCTGTCTGCCAACCACAGAGACTTTCCCCTAGGTGTGGGGGAAATGAAGCCATGGGGAGAGAGGCAGATGAGTCAGTGCTGCGGGCCCTGACGTCATTCCTCAGGAGCCTAGTGGCTACTGTGTGCCAGAGGCTGGGCTAGCAGGTGAGGTGACGACGATGTCCAAGGCACAGGCCCTGCCTTTGAGGTGCTCGCTCAGTGAGTAGGTCATCATCATTTCTGTTGCATTCCATCAGAGAGCTGTGAATAATAGTTTCCATTTGTGTCTTGCTCCCTGTGGCCCAGCACATACACTGCGCACTCCATAGTTTATCTTTTGTGATGCTCGTACCTATCTGGTGGAGTAGATACTATTTTGTTTCCATTTTATAGATGAGGGGACTGAGGCTTAGCAGAAAAAGCATTGTAGCCCAAGCTCATACCCACTGGGCGATGGTGGGGCTGAAGGTCAAACCCAGGCTTGTCTGGCTCCGAAATCTGCACCCTTAACCACTGCCCAATGATGAATGGTGGTAGGCTGACAGGAAGGAGGGAGTGGTTAAGTCTGGGTAGGGAAGAATTCCCAGAAGTTGACACTGGAGAGACTCTTTGCAGGTTGCATAGGCGTTCACCACGAGTGGGAGGGGTTTGGTGTTGCAGAGAGAAGGGACAGAGGGCCAAAGTTATGGAGGCAGAGAAAGGCAGTGTGTTTGGAGATGGAGAGTCACCTTGAGTGGCCAGAGAGCAGGGTTAAAGGAGGACACGGACATTTGGGCTCCAGGGTCAGGCCGCAGCCCCTGGGGTGATGGCTCATCTGTGTGACAGCAGAGTGGGTGGCCAGAAGCAGAGCGAGGGGCCTTCTGCAGCCCAAACGGTCTCATAGTCGGTCCCACACGCAAGAGGGTTAAGAATCACTGGTTTGGAATGTTTTCTACCTGGAAAGGGAATTAACAGATGCAGTGGTTTACCCTAGCATAGAACTTCCTTTGATATTTTGATTGTTATGGCTCAATGAAGTCTGAGAGTGTGAGATCTGAGAGCCAATCCTAAGGACTCACGCTAAACACCGTGCTGAAAAGAAACGCCTACCTGAACGTCATTCACAGCTCGGAGGATTCCCTGAGAGGCTGCCGGAGGCATCCTTCAGTACCAGTGATGGCTCATGGAAATGTACCGGTGGTCAGAAGGAGTGTCTTACTAAAATAAAGCTATATTTGAAAATCATCGGCCCTGGTAACACCAGTTTATCTCGTTTCTTCCTGCAGCAGTGTCCTAGAGTTACAGAAAGTTCTGTCCAGGAGGCCCCCTGTCAGCCCTTGGCCATCCTCCCCCATCCGGGAGGTTCGGTGGGACGAGCGGTGATGGGGGGCTGGTTAGTACAGATCCTGGAGGCCGGCTGCTCGGCTCTGTATCCCAGCACGCACCCCTATCAGCTACTGGACCTTGGGCTTAGCTGTACCACTTTGTGTGTTTCTTCATATACAACATGGAGGGTACTTGTATTATGTACGTCATGGACCTCATCCCAGTGATGTACTTACCCCGTACCTCACTCCTAGTAGATGCTCAATGAACGGCGGTCGCTGTTAATGACGTTACCATCGGGGCGTCAGGACGGGTAGTGACAAGGCTGTAGACCCGTGGTCAGGACTTCCGGTCAGGACTTCTGGGTAGACCAGGTAGCCGTGTGAACTGCAGGCACTTAACCTTGTTTCTTCATCTTTAAAATGAGGATAAGGACACCAGCTCTTCCTGTTGTGTGGAGTTGAGAAGCTCTTGGGCGGCCGTAGGTGCTGTGGCTCAGAGTTCAGTGCTTTGGCCAGTCCTGTCCTCTGCCCCTGCCCTCCTGTTCCTGATTCTCCTCAGCCAGCCCCTTCCCCAAGGCACCCGGGGGATCCTGTGGGTGTCCAGGCAGGGGAGGAAGGGGCTGGACTTGCACAGTAGTCTTTGGAAGGGTGGGCAGGACATGAGCTGGAGCCCCAGAGACAGCTGTGCCCCTGCAGGGTCCAGGGGTTCCTCCTGGGCGCCTGGCAGCATGGGGCTCTGTGCTCCTCCCACCGTGGGATGGGTCCCACAGGAGTTATTCTCCCCCGTCTCTCTGCCTTCTCCCGGACAAAGAGCACGTATGTGGTTTTGCGGCCCCCCGCCACCCCCGATTAGAAAGTTCTTCACTGTTCAGGTGCCTCGTCCCCCAATGAGGACGTTCCCTGCTCCTCTCACCAGTGAGGTTTTGACACCGTTTCCTTTCCGTAGCACACAACCCTGTTCACCGTTGACCTCATTCCACATTATCAGTCTAGTTTGTACACGTACACTGCCCAGGCCAGATCAGAAACCTGGCGAGAGCAGAGACATTTGATTTGCTTTTGGGCCTTCTGCTCTCCATCCACACCTTGCACCTCGTTGGTACTTAATAAATGCTAAGGTCTGAGTGAGTGATGGCAAGAGTGACTGAGAGTCTCGCCCCGCAGATGGCCAGTTATCACCATCCTACTGAACAGCATCCATACAGACACAGTTTGTGGGTTGTGTATTCTGAGTCTGGCTGCCAGGCCTAGTCTGGCATTGCAACCTCTGGGTGAATTTGAGGTTTTACTCTTTCCCTGCGCCCAAGCTAAGGACAAGATCCTGAGCCAATGGGACATCCCCAAAGTGCTGTGATCTTATAGGCTTTGTCTGGGGGTGGGCTGTTCATCTTTTTGACATCGTCCTTGAATACAAAAAAAACCCACAAAAAACAAAACAAAACATACTGTCAGAGCCCAAAATGGTGCTAGTTTTGTTTCAAAGTTACAAATGCATACCATTCTAGTTCGAGACTTTTCAGTTCCTTTCTGGAACCAGAGGGGTGCCTATCTGCCAAGTCCTGAGTCCCCGTATTCCATTCCCCTGCCTAAAGATGCAACTTGACATCTGATTTTCCCTGTAGGTAACGATGTGGGTCCATCATCATCAAGTAAGACCACAAACAAGTTTGAGGGACTGTCTCAGCAATCAAGGTAAGCTGCCTTCATGTTTCTCCCTCAGCTGGGATCATAGTTCACTCTTCGGAATTCTAGAAAGGAGTGTTGGTGGCAGTCTGCTCAAAGTGTGGCCCGCCCCTGATTGTGAGGAGAAACGAAACGTGGACTGTCAGTATGCACCCGTCCGTCAGGCCCCCGTGACAAGCCACTGTCCCCCGGCACGTTGTCAGGCCGGGCTGTCCAGTGCCAGGTTCTCCCCCATTCCGGTTCCCAGTGGGGACTGGCCTCACTTCCCTCATGTCAGAGTCTACCAGAATGAGGTTGTATTTTTCATTTTTTAATTAAGTAGCTTTGTTTTGTTACTCTTGACTCCTTTTTGCAGACTTGAGAATGAAAGCAGTTCTCAGGGAAATCTGACAGCCCAGAGATTTTCAGACATAAAAATAGGACTCTTTCCAAGTGCCCCGTTTGTATGATTTTCTTAGGCTAGGCTAAAAGCAGCATCCCTTCCTTCCATCCTTTCACAGAAATGGGTCTTTGGAAGATCTTCTGTGGGCAACATTTATCCAATCCCAACGCAAAGAATATTCTCTAGAGGCCCGATCTGAGATAAAGACACAAAGAGCCACTCACAGTCCCAAAAGCTTAGGGAGGAGTCAGCTGGTGTGTGGGGGTTGCTTTCCAGAGTTTATCAAAGAGCAAAACAAAGTTCTCATTTATTTTAATGCCGCTGTCCTATTTAGTCTTTACAACTTTGTCAGATAGGCCGATTACTATTTCCTCCATCGTATAGATGAGGGAACGGCCCCGAGAACTTGAGAGGTTAAGTGGTGGCAGATGTCGGAGCTGGACTCAACCCACTTGTCTTACAGACTCCACGTCCCGTCGTCCCCTCCCCTTGGGTCCCGACTTCCACCCGGGGGGTTGGGGGGCCGGGCTCAGACTGCAGTTCCAGCGTCTTCTTCCAGAGGGGGAGAGTGTCTGATACGTGGAGAGTGCCCACAAAATGCTTTTTAAGCAGAATCAAGCCACGTGCACACAGCAGCGACCTCGTGTTCCTTTGCAGAGGAAGCAGCCCAGGCCCACGGGTGTTCAGTGTTGACCCTGGGCCTTGGTCAGGAACCAGCGTCGTGCTCACGTCAGTAATCGGCAGGTGTGCTTCCCTGAGAACATGCCGAGGCCAGACGTGAGAAACACACGCTCCAGAGGGGTTCACCGCTTCTGGATTCGCAGGGACATTATGTCCATGGCCCGGGGGCAGTAGGATTTCACAGGAGCTGAGGAGAGAGTGGTTAGGAGGTGACAGCACGTGCATTTCATCTTCTTTGACTCTGTTTTGTTCGTTTGGTTTGGCTTTCCCTGTTCCTTTAAATGCAGTTAGGAGAGAAAGAGGGGAAGGCCATTCTTGGGACATCATAGGACACAAGAGGACAAACGAGAGATTCAGAGGGGCCCTTGGCGCGGAGGACTCCGGTGCTCGGCTGCTGTTCCTCCTTGAGGCTGCAGGGCCCTGGCGTCCTCTGAGAATAGCTCCAGCCCCTTGCTAAAGGAGCACCGCGGCAGCCCGCAGGCCTGGCATGTCGGTGGTGGCAGGGCCGTGGGGAGGAACACTGGGTAATTCAGACCCCGTGGGATGGACTTCCGATTCCCGAGACTTGGGTGTTCTTCCCTACTCGTTTGGTACATGCTCCAAGCGCAGGGAAAGCCTGGAGGTCTGAGACCCAAGCTTTCTGCTCTGGTGCCGCGGGGGACGCGGGAGCTCTGGCGTCAAAGAGACCGAGGTCTCCATTCACATCTCCTCCCCTGGCCAGCCTTGGGGCTGAAACGCCCCAGACTTCAGTGTCCTCCCCTGGAAGTGGGGGTGGCAAGAGTTAGGGTGAGAGATAGAATCCCACGAGGAGACGGACTTCCATGTGGTCCCCCGGGGCCATGCTCCACCGGGCGCTCAGCCGTTTTACCTCGGAGGACAGGTTTCGAGGGGAAGAGGTGGCGGCTTTATCATTCACAGAGCTGGCCTGTTCACCCTTTCCTGGGTCCTCCCCAGCCAGGCAGATTTTGAATAGCGGAAAACAGACTGTAATCTTCTGTTAAAGAAATTTTGAAAGGGTTTTTAGAGAACTCAGCATAACTCTTGTGATTTCCTTGAATATTAGATCACTTAGTGATATTACAGCATTTTAAGATCCTTAATTATTCTCATTTATTAATTAGCACCAGCTCTGCAAAGACTGCCCTTGGTCCAAGAGTTCTTCCTAAACTACCTCAGAAAGGTAAGATTTCTCTTTCTCGTGTTCATGTAATTAGACTGTCATGGTACCCTCCAAGGGGACAGTTGCCTCTGTCTCTCGAGTTCTTGGCTTGATCCCAGATGCCTAAAGCAGCACCTAGCATGGAGTACGTGCCCAATAAGTATCTGTTCAACGAAGAAAGATATTTATAAACTCAGTTTTTGTGATAGCAAAACACCATACTTCTCCCCCAAACCACTGTCCTTTTCTAGAAGATATTATCGTCCCTGGGTCTGGGGATACCATTCTTTCTCTTCCTGCAAACACAGTCCACGTACCACCTCTGCCACTCACTTGCCAAGTGGCCTGGGCAGGGGACTCGGAAGCTTCCCGAAGCCTCAGATTCCTCACCTGTAAATGTGGGCAGGAATACCTGCTTCATGAGGTTTTATGAGGGCGAAATGAGATCATGCTTCAGAAAGCCCCTCGCTTTCTGTGGCACAGAAATCCTTCCCTGGGATAGCATCCATCATGCAAAGTAGAGATCCTCATGCTCTGAGAAGTACAAGAAAGCAGTGTTTCCCTGCCAAGCAAAGACACTCGGTTCTTTGACCAAATCTTCCTGGATCCTGATCGAGCTTTTCATCCATAAGACCAGCATGTCCGTTGTCTTATCTGCTCCCTCTTCTTTGTTGCCGGCTCCAGCTTGGGAGCTGAGAACATCCACAGACGCCTTTGGTTCATCCTGTCCATCCTCACTTAGGTCCGCAAGGCCACAGGGCCCACGCTAGGTGCAGATGGGGTTCAGAGGACTTGTGGCCGCTCCATGGGTTTCAGTACTGAGGGCAAGACCTTTGACCCCAGAAGTCAAAGTTAGGGATTTGTGGTGGGAGGCTGGGATCCACCCCTCTCCCGAGGTCTTCAGGAAAGTGGCATATTTGGAGGAGCACTGACTGGGCTTCTGTGTCCTACAATAAAAGGTAGCTGCCGGTTCATTCTCCATGGAACACAGAGGAAGCTTCCCCCGGATTTACTGAGTCTTTATCTCAAGTCATTGTTTTCTTCTTTTAACCTCTGCCCAAAGGGCTGTCCTGATCCCAGAGAAGTTTGAGGTGTTTCCGGAGCACTGTTCCCACTTGTCTACGATCTGCCCCGATTCAGCCCTGTGCTCTTCCCCCATCGACCACACGTTACCTCTGGTTCCTTCCACCTGCCTGTCCAGCTCCCTTCTTCTTGCTCCCAAACCACAGCGATTCTTAGCCCCACCGCCCCCACCCCTGTGGCCATTGCCACTTTCTCACTGTCCCTCAGGAGGGATCCTGAGCCAGCATCATCTCTCCTGACGCTCCTCCTCCTCTTCCGCACCGCTCCTGTGCCGGTTCTGCTCGCTTGACCCGCGCTGGGCTGGCTCCACATACCTGCACGTGATGGAGAAGCGGAGTGAGGACGGCGGCTCTGCTCTGCTTCCTGTCTGCTGAGCTCACGTGGTCCTCTGAGGCTGCCTAGAGCCCTCCATCTGCAGGATCCATGACTTGCCCCTGCCCTCCCTAGTCCCCGTCTCCTTCACACCTTCTCTGTTCTCGAAACAACTTCGCTTCTGTGTTCTCCGTGAACAGGATGTGAGCCCCCGCCCCCGCACCTCACCCTCACGGCCCACCACATGCCCCTGCCTGCCTGCACGTGGCGCCCAGGAAGTGGCCTGCCATGTCCTCAGGTGGGCCCCATGCTTCTGCACCAGCCCCGCCCCTCCCCGCCTTGGGGATGGCACCCTGGCATGTGCCGTTCACCCTGAGCCATTCCACCAGAAGCCAGCATGCTGTGAGCATCCCAGCCGGGCCGTCTCCCTCCAACCACCACCTCATTATACTGCTGCCATTCTTTTTTCTTGCTATCTCTTTTTAGTGGATTTGAAATTGCCCACAATAAACATAGACAAAAATATTTTTATTTACTTATTTATTTGACAGAGAGAAATAGCGAGAGCAGGAACACAAGCAGGGGGAGTGGGAGAGGGAGAAGCAGGCTTCCCGCGGAGCAGGGAGCCCGATGCGGGGCTCGATCCCAGGACCCTGGGATCATGACCTGAGCCGAAGGCAGACGCTTAACGACTGAGCCACCCAGGTGCCCCAGACAAAAATACTGTAAAACACAGAATAGTATAATACAGACTTCTCCACCTCACCCCCAGATGCTCATCACCCATCTCCAGCAATGATCAGGTCATACCTGAGCTTGTTCTGTTTCCCGCCCCCAGTCAGTCTGTAGCAGATGTGGACCTCATACCACTTACACACACTGCATACTGTTACCACGTCTCAGATGCTTTATCATATTTTGAAAATCCAAAATTTCTTAATACCTTAAAATACCCAGTTTACGTTTCTGATTGTTTCATAAACACCTTTTTTCTTTAACAAATTGTTCAAATCAAGATTGAATGTAATAAGGTCTAGTTCATTCAGCCTCTTAGGTTTCTTAGGCTGAAGTTCTCCGTGCATCTCTCCCCCTTTCTGGTAACACATAATGTTGGAGGAACTGGGTTATTCGTCCTAGTAGATTTTTCCAGTTTAGATTTTGCATCCCCATGCGGTTGTTAAACATGTTCCTCTGTCCTCCACATGTCAGTCAGAAGTTGGATCCTGAGACCCCATCAGATACAAGCTCAAGCTTTGGCAGAACTGCTTCCTGGGTGGTGTTGGTATTCTGTCAAGAGGTAGATGCTGACTGATTGTCTCTTTGTGTGAAGTGTGCAGCTGTTTGCACTCAAAGCCCAGACCCATTCACCCATCCTCTGTTAGAACCACTGCACAGTGGGGCGCCTGGGTGGCTCAGTGGGTTAAGCGTCTGCCTTCGGCTCAGGTCATGATCCCAGGGTCCTGAGATCGAGCCCCGCATCAGGCTCCTGGCTCAGCGGGAAACCTGCTTCTCCCTCTCCCTCTGCCTACTGCTCTGCCCACTTGTGCTCTGTCTCTCTACCTCTGTGTCTCAAATGAACAATAAAGAAAATCTTAAAAAAAAAAAAGAACCACTGCATGAGTCCACTGGCCAGGGCTCAAGTCCGGCCCTGTGTTACACCGCTGTCTGCAGCATCCCCTCTGGTTGGGAATCGGGGCCAGACTTTTGCACAGTTTTTCTCCCTCTGCCTCCTCTTCTTCAATTATGTTCTTAGAAGCCGTTCTCAGGAGTGGAATGATGATGGCCAAGGGAAGAGAGTTTTAGTAGGCTGTACTCTGGGTGGTAGTGCTTTTCAAAGGAGCGTGTCCCCTTGCCTTCCACCCAGTCCTGCCTGCGCACCCCAGCTACACCATCTCCCAGGTTTTTGCAGGGAGTGGGGGTCGGGCTGGAAATTCCTGATCCTTTCTTGTTCTAATGGGCCTCGCTCCAGCGGCGCACTCTCTGTGTTCCAGCTTTGGGGGAAAGTTGGCTTGTCAGCCCTTCAGAGTTAAAAAGGCAGTTCAGAAAGGATTTTTTTTTTTTTTTAAGATTTTATTTATTTGACAGAGAGCAGGAGAGCACAGGCAGAGGGAGAGGCAGAGGGAGAGGGAGAAGCAGGCTCCCCTGCTGAGCGGGGAACCCGACGTGGGACTCGATCCGAGGATCGTGACCTGAGCCGAAGACCGATGCTTAACCGACTGAGCCACCCAGGCAACCCTAGAAAGGACTTTTAATTGGAGAGGGGAAAACACAAAACCAGCTTGGAAATCAAATAGACAAAGGCCGGGCAAGCTTCCCTAGAGGAGACACTCTTTTCTTATTTTGTTTCTACCTATTATAAAAGCACATGTATTCATTCTGGAAGATTTTTAAAAATACAGATAATCAAGGAGAAGAAAAGCACAAACCACCCGCCATCTCATATCACCCAACGTACACAATTTGGTATATCCTTTCTACTGTACTTTTTTTGTTTTAGGTTTCGATTTAAGCTGGGGTGCTTTTTTCACATGATACATCAGAAACATTTTCCGTCACAGATGACTTTTACTGGCCACGTAGTGTTCCACCGTCTGGTGCGGTGAAGTGTGACGGAGGCCCTGTCATTGCGCAGCCACATGGGGTGCAGCCTTTCCACCGTGAACGGCGCCATGCTGAGCTTTCAGGCGCAAGCATCGTGCCTGGCTCCGATCCTTCTTAAGGGATCAGTTCCTTGAACCGGACTTGAGTGCTTCGGGGTTCTGTCCACCCAGCACTTGCAGTTTCTGTTCCCCCGTCGGCGGCGCACAGCAAGGCTGGCCAGCCCCGCTGCCCCGGGGAGTTCCCCCAGCTCCCCGTTCACTGCCTGCCTTAGACTTCACTTTTCCCAGTTTGTGACTTGTAGGAGAGGACTCTGTGAGCTGAGCCACGTCAGCTGAAGGTCAGGGGCCAGCCTGTGAGCTGGGACGCGGCCAAGCAGGGCACAAGCGGAAGCCGCCAGGGTACAGCTGTGACAGTTTGCTGCACCGGGGTTCATCTTGTCTTTCTTTCTTTTTTGTTTTGGTTTTTTTTGTTTTTAATGGACTGTAAGACTATCTTTCTGAATATATTGTCCTTCTAGAATAAAATTCTTGGTGTGCCTTAGTCAGCTGTTTCCTTGCTGAATGCATACTCCGTGCTTGGCCTCTATACCAGGAGCCATAGTTCCAAGAATAAGTAAAAGTACAAATCCTGGCCTCAAAGAACCCTGCCCGGCAGTAGTGGTAATACTCTTATAAGATACTTAGAGCCAAGGTCCTGTTAGGAAATTCTTTACCTGTATTAACTCACGTTTTAGAGATAAAGAAGGTGAGGCACAGGGAGGTTGTATCATTTACCCAAGAGCACACAGCAAGTTAAGTACATGGTGGAGCTGGTCTTGGAGATGTGTCCTTAGTGTCCTAGGTCCCACCGAAAGAGCTGTGCGAAGAGCTGTGCAAAGAGCTGTGGGGGTGGTTCCACAGACAACCATCCCCACACGGTGCAGACTGACACAGCCATGGCCATACAGAGAATAGGGAGGACCTGCCTAGCACATTCTCCCGAACATATTAAGTGGGCAAGAAACGAAGTTGCAGACAAAGTATGTGTTGTAATCCACGTATGGGATTAAGTACATGTGGTGTATCACCAAAATGTAGCAGAGGTTCCCTCAGAGGGGTGGGGGAGGTGGCAGAGGAGAGACCTTTGACCTCTTACGTAGTATAGGAATCCTAGGGACACAGGGAATTCATAATGAATTCTGATACAGCTCCAGAACGGGACAGAACGCAACATTAAATATTATGTACTGCTGGGCGCCTGGGTGGCTCAGTCGGTTAAGCGTCTGCCTTCAGCTCAGGTCGTGATCCTGAGGTCCTGGGATCGAGCCCCGCATTGGGCTGCTTCTCCCTCTGCCCTCTGCCCACTCCCCCGCTTGTGCTCTCTCTCTCTCTCTCAAATGAATAAATAAAATCTTTAAAGAAAAAAATTATGTACTGCCGCTAGAGGAATTTTATTGACCTGGCAAATACTCTTGCAAAAGCAGTATTTAGATAAAAGCAGATCAAAGTTTTATGTATGGAAAGCATGTGGAAGAGTCCGGAAGGAAGTATGGCACATTTAGGGGATAGGCTTGTGGAAAACCTAACTCTATACTTCCGATTTTCTGTAACCTGTTTGTATTCCAGTCATGTTGTGTTGTTTTGTTTTGTTTTTAATTCTGGGATAGTGTGGACATCCCATTCTTACATGACTGAGGCATGAAATCACATATGGTCATGTGGACGCCTTCCAGGCCTCCAGCTTCTATCCTGTAAGAACAGGCAGTGCACATCTGTGCCCCTGGGTCTGGCCCCGGAGCAGGCACTCACTCTCCACTGGTCCTCCCGGTGACTGAAGGAGGGGGCCGCGCTCCCCCACCCCAGGGCCCCCTCCGGTGATCTCCGTCCCTGTGCTTGCTTCCCACAGTGGCACTAAGGAAAACAGAAACCAGCCATCACCTCTCCCTAGACAAAGCCAGCAGCCCGCCCGAGATCTTCCAGAAGTCCTCGCAGTTGGCAGAGCTACCGCAGAAGCCACCACCTGGAGACCTGCCCCCGAAGCCCGCAGAACTGGCTCCCAAACCCCAGATCGGAGATTTGCCACCGAAGCCAGGAGAACTGCCCCCCAAGCCCCAGCTGGGCGACCTGCCCCCCAAACCCCAGCTGGCAGACTTACCTCCCAAGCCGCAGATGAAGGACCTGCCTCCCAAACCACAGCTGGGAGACCTGTTGGCCAAGTCCCAGACTGGAGAGGTCTCCCCCAAGGTCCAGCAGCCCCCCGACGTCACCCAGAAGTCGCACCCAGCGGATCTCTCCCCAAACGTGCAGTCCCGAGACACCATCCAAAAGCAAGCGTCCGAAGATTCCAATGACCTCACACCCACCCTGCCAGAGACGCCTGTACCGCTGCCCAGGAAAATCAATACGGTGAGTAGAGGCCAGTTTTGAGGCTTTTGCAAACCCCTGCTGCGCCCCGAAACCCAGCGGGAGGGTATGTGCGCCCGCAACACAGAAAAATCGCAAGCTTGTTCACCTGCACCAGCTGTGGTTCCGGCGGCGGGCAGAGCTGAGCCCAGTGGGTAGGGAGGCGGGCGCTGGACTCCAGCAGGCGGGCTGCACGACCTGCTGTCACTGCATGACCTGGGCCCGTTACTTCTCTGGGCCTCAGTGCCCTTGGACACAGAAAGGAGCTGGAGCAGCAGCTGAGCTCACAGGCAGTAAGTGCGGTGACCGAGGAACGGCACCGAGCAGACGCTCAGCAAGGGGTCACCCTTGTCTTAAAGCCGGGAGGATGACACTTTTCCTTTCTGAGAGTCACAGGAAGGCAGGTTCCCTCTCGGGGGTCTGAGAATCGTCCACTCAGTTCTCACTGCATCTTCCCGGAGGGACTGGAGGCAAAGCCCCAAGAGACTGGTGCAGGCAGAATTCGGTTGAAGTCCCACATTCCCTCCTTTTCATGAAATGCTTTCTGCTCTAAAATATACCGATTTTATTTTAATATAAAAATGTTTTTTTGGGGCGCCTGGGTGGCTCGGTTGAGCGACTGCCTTCGGCTCAGGTCATGATCCTGGAATCCCGGGATCGAGTCCCGCATCGGGCTCCCTGCTCAGCAGGGAGTCTGCTTCTCCCTCTGACCCTCCCCCCTCTCATGTGCTCTCTCTCTCTCTCATTCTCTCTCTCAAATAAAATCTTTAAAAAAAAAAAAATGTTTTTTTCCCAAGAAACCCTTTTTTGGACAGGTGCTCCTGGAGGATTCAGTGGCCATTGGTCCTGCCCACGGCTGCACCCCAGCGGGGGCACTGGCTTCCCAGGCTGAGGGAGCCCGGTTAATGAGGGAACTGAAAGGCCCCCCGCTTCGCACCACAGTTCTGCCCCCGCTCGTTGTAAAAACAGCATTGCCGTGGAGCGTGGCACCTGCATGCTAAAGGAGGGGTCGGGAAAACACCCATTCTCCCACAGGCTGGAGGGCACCGTATTCAGTATGGCAGGTGCTCGTCACGAGGGCACTGTCCCGGGAGCCCAGGCGCCCCAGATGGCCTTGTGCAGGATCCCGGCTCATGCTCTGCACTTGACAGTGGTTTTGTGCCCTCATTTAATCCTCCCCATGATCAGTGTTCCCCTGCGGGCCTTGGAGCTAAGACAACTAAGCCTTGCACTGCCGTGGTTCCTCCGGCCAGCACTGCCCTGGGACGGGCCGCAGAAAGGAGCGGGGGCACTGAGGGAGACACTGGGGCAGAGAGAGAACTCACTGGACCCAAAACGTGGAGAAACGCAGCTCGCTTTTTTTTAATACTAATTATTGAATGAGCTAGGCACCAGAAACCTCCTTTAGAAGAGGATTTCTCTATTCCCATCTTCCTATTTGCAAAGAACCAGAAGTCCGACAGATAAAAGTGCGAGTGAAAACTGATCGTGAATTAGAACACTTTGGGGAGGGGCGCCTGGGTGGCTCAGTGGGTTAAGCGTCTGCCTTCGGCTCAGGTCATGATCCCGGGGTCCTGGGATCGAGCCCCGCATCGGGCTCCCTGCTCCGCGGGAAGCCTGCTCCTCCCTCTCCCACTCCCCCTGCTTGTGTTCCCTCTCTCACTGTGTCTCTGTCAAATAAATAAAATCTTTAAAAAAAAAAACCAAAAAAACATTTTGGGGAACTGCCTGGAATCCTCCCACCCCAGGCCGCCGCCCTGTTTAACCAGCATGTGCTGACTTAGTACTTTGCGTGAGGGGACTGAGAAATTTGTTTATGCTGTGCATTCAGTATGCAGAAGCTGCACATTTTTCTTTACATCATGTTTCCCAAGACCATTTTTAGACTCTGGTGTCATCTCTGCAAACTGCTGTTGGGGGTGGGGGAGGGCAGGGTGCCTCAGGGGTTTTGGTGGGGCTGGATTTCGATCCCCACCCATAGTCTGCCCTCCCGTGAACATGATGGGCAGCGTGCGCTCCCGAATGCCAGGCTCCGTCCTAGTGCTCGGGGAAGAGAGAGGGAGCACCCAGCACCTGGGCACTTGGCAGATGGGCCTCCCCCTTGACAGAGGAGAAATTGAGGCGCAGTGAGGTTAAATCACGCTCCCAAGGTCAGTGTGTCCTTTATTGCCGCTGAAGCCCCGTTTCTGTCTTGAAGGGGAAAAACAAGGTGAGACGAGTGAAGACCATCTACGACTGCCAGGCGGACAATGACGATGAGCTCACCTTCATGGAGGGGGAGGTGATCGTCGTCACAGGGGAAGAGGACCAGGAGTGGTGGGTACGTACCCTGCCGGCCGCTTCATGCCCCCCCAGCGTCCTCGCTGGCTGTCTTCCCTCACCACGGTCATGCTAGAGATGCAGCCGCGGAGCTTTGAAACGGGGTTGGGAGGATTAACGTGTGCCTGGGCTTGCCCCTCGTGCTCGCACAACCTGTGAGCCGCAGGTTTTTTTGGCTGTGAGGCCAAAGCTCGGGCAGGCTAAGCATGTGACACAGCTAGGAGGCAGGCGGGCAAGATTCCGAAGCATCTCTGAGCCCAGAGCCTGAAGCGCAGGGCGCACAGAGGGTTTGCAAAAGCCTCAGAACTGACCTCTACTCACCATTGCACGCCGTCCTCAGGCTCCCGCCTTCCTTCACCGAGGCTGCAGTCTGTCTTTGTCGAGTGGGGCATGATACCTTCCTCACTTGACTTCAGAGGAGTAGATGAAAAATGTCTGTAACAATCCCTTTTACGTGAAAACTTGCTGCCCAGGTGTCTGGAAGGAAAGGCCTCATTGTCCTCACAATGATGGTGAGGTGGCCGTGTGCAGATTCTCAGTGACAAGAAGGGCAGCCCAGTGGGCCTGTGATGTTCCGGCTGCGTCGGGAGTGAGGCTCCTGGGACAGCCGGCAGGCCAGGGGCGTCGTGGGTGGTGGCCTCACGTCTCTCCTGGCTGAGTGTTTCCCAGCATCAGCGTGGGGATTCTGCTCCCTTGGCAGCTGTGTGCCGCCATCCCAGAGGGACCCCGTCCTGTCTGCTGAGAAAGGGACCTGTGGTTCACAGTTGAGCCAGCAGAGCCTGCTCAGGCCCAGAAACACACATGCACGTACACACGCATACACATACGTACAGGTGTGCATGCACCTTTGGCTTTTCTTTCTTTGGGCCTGGAGAGTGCCTCCAGACTCTTGATCACAGCTGTGGGGATTCTGCTTGGACCGAAGCAGGTCTCTCGGGCAGGGGCAGTTTTGCCCTCCAGGGACCCTCGGCAGTGTCAGAGTTTTGATTGTCAGGACCCAGGAAGGGGGTGCCCTGAGCTCTGGCCAATGGAAGCCAGGGATGCTTGGGAGAACAGAAGCACTGGCCCAGAATATGCAGGGTGCTGAAGCTGAGACACCCCGAAGGAAGTGATGAGGCCTCTTTTTCTCTCTTTCGGGGAGGGACAAGCTGGGGGTGGCCCCCGTGGCCCCTCCTGCCTCTGTTAGGGTTGGGCCTGCTCCTGGTGGGGAGCCTGCTCCAGAGTCACGTTAGAATCATGACAAGGAGATGGGCTCTGAAGACCCTGGCGTGAGTCGCTGAGTTGTTCTCTGGCCTTGGCTACGGCATGTCCCTTCCATAAGCCTGATTCCTGTTCAGAAATGGCACAGGAGTAACCCCGCCTCCCAAGGATGTCCCAAAAACTCACTTGGGGATACACAGGCAGTGACCAGATCCTTTGCTAAGAAACCTGTGACGACAGCAGACACCCAGAGGGGGTAAGTGGGAAGTTTTCACTGGCGCCTCTGCCATCGTCCTCGGCGAAAATTCTGTGTGCCGTCGGCACGTCTGCCGAGCCAGACCTAAAAACGATGATTTCCGATTCACAAACCCACTCACGTGTAGGACGCCAACCGCCTAAGGCCCCCTGAGGCGGGTAAGCCAGGTCTGCAGTCAGTTCCACCCCAGCATGAGAGAAGCGGCCCAAGGTCACAGGCCTGGCGGTTCAGGGAAGAAGCCCGGGCGAGCCCGCACCCCTGCTCCAGCCACCGCGGACGCCGTGGGTGCTTTACGGGTGGAGATGGAGAGGAGAGCTGGCCCGGCTCCTAAAGCCCCCTCCTCTCTCTGCGTTTGTCATCTGAAGCCAGGCGCGTGTCCTGCTCTTTCTGTCGAAGGCTCGCGATGGGATTCTCTTTAACGCGACGAGTGTCGGTCTAACGGAGGTCATTGGGAAGTTCTCGCCGGGCACTGTGGTCACGGGCTCGGGCAGCGGACCGTGGAGTTGCCCTCACCGTCTCCTTCCCCCACGGCAACCAGGAAACAAGTTCTCCCAGAGCAGCCCTTCCCATCCGTGTGACGTTTTATGTAATCTCAGCACAGGCCTGAGAGGAAAGGGTATTTTAGCCCCATTTTACAGACAAGAGGCCCAGCCAGGTTTGTCTGAGGTCGCTCAGCAGGAAAGGCAGTTGTGCACCCCGTGAAGAGCACGGACTCTGGAGTCTGCAGCCTGCGTGAGGCCACGGGCAGGTTCTTCCACGCGTCGGGGGGAGTGGACCCTCGGGGTAGAAGCTGAGCGTCCCAGGAAGCGCTCCCTCACAGGACGGCCGAGTGTGCGCGGAGCAGGCTGCACCTTCTGTCGTTAGTTGTTCTGTTACGATTGCGTGTAGTCCCCCAAAGAGTGGGGGAGGGTCAGCGTGCCTTCCGCCCCGGGCCTGTGGGCCGAGTCCACGGGGACCGTGACCCACGGGGCTTGTCCGTGGGCAGCTGCTGGCCTCCAGCCTGACGACTCTCTCTTCTCCCTACAGATTGGGCATATCGAAGGACAGCCTGAAAGGAAGGGGGTCTTCCCAGTGTCCTTTGTTCACATCCTGTCTGACTAGCAAAAAGCAGAACCTTCAGATCGTCCACATCCTCACGCAGGACTGCTGCCTCCACGTAACCCCGTGCACACGTCTGTAAATAGCTGCTACAGAACGAGAGAGTCCCGGAAGGGCCACCTCAGGAGGGGATAAGGTGTGTGTAAATACCCTGTGGGCTTCTGCCCTCGCCAGTGTTGGGGGGTGCCCTGGGACCCGGCGCGCCTTCCTGGTCTGCCACGGCCGTCCCCGGCATCTCGCACTTCCGCCTCTGTGCTGTTGTCCCAGCAGACAGACGAAACCAGGAATCTAGGAACTGCTGCCTTTGCCAGTAAGAGTGGTCTCCAGCAACCGTTGAAAGGCGGAGAATCCACCCTGTGTCCCTAACGAAACAGTATTCTCAGTTGTGTTACTGCAAATGCAACATTAGCGAAGAGGGGGTTCTGTTTTCCAGGTGAAACTTAGCTCCACGGCAGACCAGCCTGTAGTTTATCTGTGTACACAGTTTACAGCTACAAAAACCGACTTGGGTATTTATTACAGAAAAGTGCTTGGTTCAATGTAAGTGTTACTCCTTCAGCAAAATAGTCACCCACCCAACACCTTTGTGGCATCTTCCGGTCCCTGCAGCCTCGTGCAGGTTAGGCCAGGTGGGTGTATACTGTCTTCTGGTGAGGATTGCCCGCCCCTGAGATATTACCTCATTATGCAAAACTAACATATCCTTCACGACTATTTTGACAAAAGCTTAAGACACACCTGATGAAGCTCAACTTCCAGGAACCGAGGACCGCCAGGAAACATTAGCCTCTACATTATGCATGCATTTAGAAGCTTACCCGAAATCTGCCTTTTATAAAGGAATAGTATGGACAAGTGGAACTGTACATTTTTTAACTTGATCGCCATTAAAGCAGAAATTATAAGGTTGCAACAATATCTGTTTCTAGTCAGTCATTCGGCTTTCTCAGAGTGTGAAGTTCCGTCTCCTCTTCTGAATTAGCGTCCTTCACGTGTGTTAAAGCCCCGAACACATCAATTTTAATTATTTTCTTAGTTTGGCCCCTGATCAGTTCAAACGGGTGAAAAGATGATTCACGAAGATGAAAAAATTTAAAAGTCGGCCCTTCACCCCGTTTCCCCACCACAGCATCCAGGTGCTGAAGGCAGTCTCTCCTTCGTCCGTGCTCTCGATTCTGCCCCCGTCATAGGCGAGCTTGCTGGTCTGAAGCTCTGTTCGTAGACACGGTACTGGCAGGCCAGGTCACAGCCAGGCGCTCGGTCTCCACCGCACGTGGCGCTCTGAGCCTCCCTCCGTGTCCGCCTGTCCGGGCCCTGTCCGTCCATCCGACCGCTAGGACGCCAGCCCCATCGGTCCGGGTAGCTGCCCTGCCCGATCAGCGGGGCTGTTCTCTGTATTCCGAGGCCCCCGGGTCCTGCTCAAACGGCTCTGTGGGCAACCACACAGAAAGCTGGTATCGCCAAGCGCATAACCTCGGCGATAAGAGAGGAAGGTTCATTTCTCAGAAGTACAGCTCCCCACCGAACCCCTAGGAAAAACCCTCTTTCGTAGAGTCTCCGTGCTCAGTGAATATTCATCTAGTTCTGCTTAAGCGAGTACTACGAAAACTTTGAATAACCACCTAGTAAGTAAACCTTGCATGACAGACCTGCAACACAACTTCTCAGCTGTTCCTTGAAAGTGAGTTTAAGCAGTTGCTGCCTGGGGCCGGGGGTGCGGGGGGCAGGGGGGTGCCCTGCGAGCCCCGCACGGAGGCGAGTGTCTAGAGCCCCTGCTCACTGGCCGCACTTGTGTCAGGACAGGAAGTCGCCGTCCGAAGTGACCTGGAGTCCTGGTTCATTCAAGTACATTTTTAGTTGCGTTAAAGAACTATTCGTTTCTGTGGCCTACAGTATTTTCAGCTGATCTCAAAATAAACTGGTTTTCTAAAAAACTCAAAACCTAGATGTCTAAAATTACATGGAGTCATTGTCTGTTCTTTTTCTTCCTTTGCAACCACTTACACAAACATATTTTTTAGTACCTTCTCCACCCCCCTTCTGGCTTTGTTTTTGTTTTCCATGAGGAATTTGAGTTCTCTCTAATCCAGCTTAGTGTGGGACATAGGAAAGCTAGGTATGAATGCCTTTGGTGATCTTGGTCGAGTGTGAATCTGATGTTGTTCTTAAACTCAGTGAGCCATGATCTGCAATTTTGTACATGATAATAGTATTTTGAAGGTATGGAACCTTATTAAAAAAAAAAGTAATTAGTTCTTTTTTTCCCCCAGAGGGGAAAGTTACGTTCTGCAAATAGTCTGTGTCTTATTTTACTGTTGAACAGCAATTGCTATTTATTTTTTTATTGCCTGAACTTTTACATGTCGTGTAGGAATCCCATAGTGCCACCAGGCAAATTCCAAACTCTCATCTGGACGTTACCGCCAGACATCAGTATGCTTGTCGTTTCACATGTATTTAATGTGACCGGTTTTCAGTACTGTATGTGTTAATTTCTACTTTTTTTAATATTTAAAATTGCTTTTAAATAAACATACTCTCAGTTGATCCCAAACATCTGAAATCAAGCCATTTTGTGAGTCGTCCACTATATTCTATTTGGTGAGAATCAAGACTCCACTTGGCTTTGCTCTAGGGGGACAGATAACACAGGTCAGTCCAGCTCCTGTGTCAAAGCTCGCTCTGGATACATAAAAATGTCCATCGCTTTCCTCAGCTTACAAAACATAGACCTCAGGGCACCTAGGCGGCTCAGTCGTTAAGCGTCTGCCTTCGGCTCAGGTCATGGTCCCAGGGTCCTGGGATCGAGCCCCGCATCGGGCTCCCTGCTCGGCGGGAAGCCTGCTTCTCCCTCTCCCACTCTCCCTGCTTGTGTTCCCTCTCTTGCTGTCTCTCTCTCTGTCAAATAAATAAATCTTTAAAAAAGAAAATAGACCTTAGAATTTTGGGGTTCCCCGCATTCTCACTCCCACCCCCATGCACTCACTCCACGTGAAGAGGGAGGGCGACGCCCAGGCCTCAGGCTGCTGGGCGTTTCCTTCTCTCCTGTAGCTGCTGCTCTCAGGGCCGCCACGCAGGGAGCTGATCCAGGGCCAGGCGCCGGGCCTACGTGATCTCTCACCCTCAAGCCAGCAAGAAGCATGCATGCACCTCTCCGCTTTACAGAGCCCAAAAATGAGGCTCAGAAGGGTTCATGGACATGCAGGAGGTGCCATGGGCTGGTATGACCAAATCAGGAGCCCACACGAGTGGTTCTGGCTCCCAAGGCTGTGCCAGGAAAGTTCCTAGTTGCATTGCAAAGGTCCAGCCAGAGGAACAGAGGTAGAAGCCGGAAGCTACAGCATGGAAGACTCTGGAGTGTTTGGCATTCCTTCTGTTTCCTTTTGAGAGCTTTGGTACATTTTAGTTCCTGTTCACACACCTAGACCAGATAAATTACAGACCATGCTGCCAGGGAAAATGAGCTTTGGCATGGAAACCAGTGACTGTCAGGATAGTTCTGGGACAGGCTAATGGAATTAACCTGGATAATTCAGGCAAAGGGGCAGCCAGCTTTCTCTCTAATCACAGTGTTACAGTGGTTACATTGGTTCTGTATTAAACCTGGGACAGTGTCTGTTTGAAATGAATGAACTTACCCCCCTTGGAAGCAGCCCCTCCAGAGTGCTGGGAGCCCCGGACGGCCCTCCCCCAGTGATGCTAGAAACCAGAGGAACCTTTGGTTCCTCCCTGCCTTCGGTCCTTCAAACGCAAGACGGTTGATGAGCCTGTTTCCTGTATGTGCATTCAGCCCCCAGTGAGGTGAAAATCCTCTTGAGGCACATCCGCTCGACAGAGCTGAGGTGACTTGCTCAAGGTCACTCATGGTAGCTCTATGAGCCCCTATCCATGTGGCCTCGGCAAGAGCCTTCCCTCCCCCGCCCCACCACCTTGTTTCTCCTCTAACCCAGCACCCCGTCTTCTCCCAGAATGTGTGTGTATGTGTGGCAGGGGTGGGTGGTAGAGATGGTAATTCTAAGTCGACCTCTCCTACCCCCCCGCCCCACCATGCGTTCTCATCCCTCCCGGAAGGAATCTTACTTCCCCGGGTCTGCAGGATGTACGTAATTCCGAGCTGATGGGCTCACCTCTCTGCAGGTGAGCCTCAGCTGACCCTGTGCCCCCTCCCACAGCTGGGCACACTCAACCTGGCCTCTCTGGCCCCAGCCTGGGCTGCAGGGGAGGTTACCTTACCCTTAAACATCTGAGCGTGTAAGTTTCCCCCAAACATTCTCTGCATCAAGAGGATACCAGGCCTGTGGTTGCAAAGAGGAGCCCCATACTCTGTCCCTGAGAAGCCTGTGGGGAGAGGGGAATGAAGAAGCACCGACCACTTTGCCCCCCCCACCCCCCGGTGGGGAGCGTACCCAGGGACAGCTGCAGCAGGGCCCCCCCCCCCAAGTCCTGGGTGCCCTCACCTGCACAGTGACGGCTCACCCGCACTGGGGCCCCGGCAGCAGGGCCGTGCTCAGCTCCACCGCACTAGGAAGCTGGTCTCGTCTCTTCCCGCCTCACAGCTGAGCAGGCTGTGGCTCAGGCGGGTCAAGTGGCCGGCGAAGGCGGGGGCCAGACTCGAACCCGAGGTCAGGGCCCATGTGGCCACCAGCCATGACCCTGCACTGCCCCTACGTTGCTCCTGTGTTCGCTGGCTGCCCTTTCTGTAGGGAACCTGACTCCAAGTCAGGCCGCCCCAGCCTTCCGTGGACAGGTCAGCCCATCAGGGAGGGTGTGAACCGCGAGATGCAGTGAAGTTGGCCGTTCGGAGGGCCCTGGCGGGAGTGAGCCTCGGAGCCGCTCTGCAGATGGAGCCAGAGGTCGGGCTGGCACGCGGGGGTCCTGGTGCGTGTACAGAGTGACCGGTGAGCCAGCGTGTGTGTGTGAGCACAGCAGCCCCGTGTGCAAACGCTGAAACACTTAAGCTCTTGAAAACAGGAATTAAAGCTCAGATAAACACAGCTGTTTTGCAAAAATCTTACCACACAGCAAACCCTAGTCAGAGGCTCAGAAGGCCAAAACTTTGACCTTCTGCAAAACCGCCTGGGAGAAGCCTTGCTGGGCTTCACGCTTCCGTGGACCGAATTTTAGATTTTGCTTTATAGGTCCAAGCACATTGGAGAACAAGAGATAGCAAATGGGCCATCTGCACGCTGGCCTGGAAGCACACGAGGGCCAGGTTTTCACGCCTGCGCTAGCATCATCCTCAGTATGAAAGTCAGACTCCAGGGCCCTGACCTCGTCGTTCTGAGTCTCAGGAGGGCCCAGGAGTCTGCAGCTAGCCAGCATCCCCAGGTGATTCCCATGCACCGCCGGCGGGCACACAGGACCCTCTCATCCTCTCAAAAACAAGAACTTGAAACCTCACTTTCGGGGCGCCTGGGCGGCTCAGTTGGTTAAGCGTCTGCCTTCGGCTCAGGTCATGATCTCGGGGTCCTGGCATCGAGCTCCATGTCTGGCTCCCTGCTCAGCAGAGAGTCTGCTCCCTCCCTCTCTGCTCCTCCCCCTGCTTATGCTCCCTCTCTGGCTCACACTCTCTCAAATAAATAAATACAATCTTTTTAAAAAGAGAGAAAGAAACCTCACTTTCCCCAGTGACAAGTGAGAAATCAGAAACACGGATTTACGCCACGTTTGACGTGCCGTTGGTGACTGCTGAGTGTTCCTTGAATGAGTGAACACACGAAATCCGGCAAAAGCACCTGCTATTGAAGGGGGTGGGTCACGTGAGCACGGGAAGCATCATGCTTTCAAAGGCGTGGGGAGTACCCGCCCCACCGAGGGCCACGGCCAGGGAGCCTCTGATCCACATTTGCTCTGCCCACTTGCGCTGCATATTGCTGACTCCCACCCAGTAAACAGGCGGCTTGACAATGGCCCTCTTTTTATGGTGCACTAAGCTGCAGAACAAAGATTCACAAGAATGTATTGTCCGAATGTGCAAGCTTAGTTCCTGCTCAGCTGGAACCACTTAGCAAGCTCAGACACCAGGACTCCCCTGGCCTGCTCCACCTCCGGATACCAGGCGACGGCTGCCCTACCTGGATCTCGGTTTACGGGGCTAGAAAGCAAGTTCTAGAGGTGACAGAGCAGCAAGCACACCACGGCTTTCCTGCTTTCCCTTCCAGACTGGAGCCCGTGCCCGGGGTTCACTTTCCCACCTAAAGCCAAGGCCTCGTCTGGTCTGTGCCCAAGTGGAAGATGCTGGGGTGGGGAGCCAGCTTGCAAGGAGAGGGGAGGACAAGGGAGTCGGGCAGGAGGAGGGAAAATAGGAACAGAGCGAAAGTGAAGTTGGCTGAGAATCTGTCGTCTAAGGCTGAACGTGCAGCCGCGGGGACCCATAGACGCCCCGGGAGAAATGGGTGCACGTGCTGGCCGAAAGAATAGTCCATAGCAGGACTACTTATAATAGTAGTGACCTAGAAACTGCCCACGTGTCCCTCAACAGTACAATGGGCGTGTTAAGTGGGATTCGTCGCACCATGGGACGAGGATGATCACGGTACCAACAACAGACGAGTGTCCCCGTGTTGAGGGCTGAAAGGATCCACCTTTGATTCTAACGTACAAAAAGAAACCATCTGGGGGGGTTACAAGTCAGAATCGTGTGGCCCAAAGGGGAACCTGAAGAACCTGGCGGACCTCGGGGTGCAGATACTATTCTATTCCTTTCTCTGGGTGCTGTTCATACATGTTTTTTCAGTTGGTGACAGTTCAGTGAGCTGTTGGCTTCTGATATGTGCACTTTCCTGTACGTGTTATTCTCAGTGGCATGCTGATAAAGGTGTAGCCAGCCCTCAGAAAATAGATCTTTAAAAGCCCTTCTTTGTAGCAATTCCCCATTCCCGTGGTGGAAATATTTCTGGCACGGCTGACTACCAGCCACTGATGTGATGTCACTGAGTGCCACGTTGGGAAAAGAGGCAAACAGTCCGTCCTTGCGAGTTGGATTGAGTCAACTCCAGCGGTCCGCTGGTTATACTTCAACAAAAGATTTATTTAAAAAAAAGTCTGGGGCCCCTGGGTGGCTCAGTTGGTTAAGCGTCGACTCTTGATGTCGGGTCAGGTCACGATCTCAGGGTTGTGGGATCGAGCCCCGTGTTGGGCTCTGCGCTCAGTGGGGAATCTGCTCGACATTCTCCCTCTCCTTCTGCCTCTGCCCCTCCCCCTGCACGCTCTCCCTCTCAAATAAACAAACAAATCTTTAAAAACTAATAAAACAGAAAATAAAGTCTAGAAAGCAGAGCTGAGCCTAAGGACTGATCGGGGCAAGCCCCTTATGAGCTACCTGCCTTCTTGGCCCTCTGCCGGTGATACCTGTCACCTACCTCCCACTTCCCGACTTTTTTTTTTTTAAACATGTAACGGCTTTATTTCAGCATAATTCATATACCATACAATTCACCCATTTAAAGCACACATTTCAGGGGTTTTTAGCGTATTCCCAGAGTTGTACAACCATCACCACACTCAACTCTAGAACCTCCACTCCAAAAAGAAACCCCATACCCATCAGTCACCCCTCATTTCCCAGCAGCTCTTGACAATCACTAATTTACTTCCCCATCTATGCAGATTTGTCTCTCTTAGACGTTTCCTGTAAGTGGAATCATAAGATACATGGTCCTCTCTGACTGGCTTCTTTTATTTAGCGGAGTGTCTTCCAGGTTCGCCCATGTTGTCACACACATCAGTATTTTCTTTCTTTCCAGTGCCAGGCATGCTGCACCCTGGGGATAGACTTCATTTTGTTTATCCGGTGAGGAGCATTTGGATTGTTGCCCCCGGTGTGCCTATTAGGAGTCAGGCTGCTGTGAACATTTGTGTGTCAGGGTCTGTGTGGACCTATGCCCTCCGGTCTCTTGTACGCCCACCCAGGAGCTGAGCTGCCGGGGCCTGGGTAACACGCTGGCTGCCCATCTGAGGAGCCGCCAGCCTTTTCCACAGCGGCGGCGCCATTTCACGTCCCTGCCAGCCGTGCACGCGGGGTCCGGTTCCTCCATGTCCTCGACAACACTGTTTAGCGTCTGCCTTTTGTATCGTAGCCACGTGGGTGTGGAGTGGCGTCTCGTGGTGGTGTTGGCCTGTGTCTCCCTGACGACGAACGCCATGGAACATCTCATGTGCTTACTGGCCACGGCTAACTCTTCTATAGAAATGGCACGTAGAACCTTTGCCCGTTTTAGAATTGGATTATTTTTTTGTTGTTTTTACTGAGTTGTAGCAGTTCTTTATATATCCTAGAGACAAGTCCCTTTCAAATCGATGATTTGCAAAAATTTTCTCCCATTCTGTGGGTGGTCTTTTCCTTCCACTCTTAGAAACGAACGTGTCTTCAAGAGGATGGGACGTTCGGGAATCACAGACTAAGGCCTTCAAAGCCGGCCCGAGAACCTGAAAACGTGAGGTGGCCTTTGGTGTTTCTCTGGTAAGACTGTTGTTCTGGCCAAACGAAGCGTTTCCATGGCCTCTGGCAGCAGAGCTGTGGGCTGTGGATTCTCTGGCCCTGGGTTTGAGGTTGCGCGTCGCCCTCTCAGCTGAGTGAACGTGGGCCAGTGGGCCTGCCCCTCGGTCCTTCATTTGCCCATGAAGCGTGGACTCCACCGCTGCCCTCACAAAATGGACAGAGAACAGACAACGCGGGACATTTCATAATAGGCCCTCCTGAATAATTCAAGTGTGTGTACATTTCACTTTGATCGATACCTTTTTGGTAAAACGTAAGAGCTGCATCTGGTCTGGTATAAATTAGGGGCTCCATAAATAATACTCCCCTCCCTCCCCCTGCTGTTCATGCCGAAGAGCCTGGCACAGCTCCTTCACCCTCTACCTCCAGATCATTCTTTTTTTTTTAGATTTTATTTTTTATTTGACAGACAGCAAGAGAGGGAACACAAGCAGGGGGAGTGGGAGAGGGAGAAGCAGGCTTCCCGCTGAGCAGAGAGCCCGATGCGGGGCTCGATCCCAGGACCCTGGGATCATGACCCGAGCCGAAGGCAACCGCCCAACCAACTGAGCCACCCAGGTGCCCCTACTTCCAGATCATTCTTAATTGTTCCTTCTGCTTTTAGTAGAGGAAGCTTGAACCTGTGACCTCATAGGGCGGCGGGGGAGGATGAAAGAGCTAAATATTCTTGCTTTTGCTTTGTCTTCTTACTACATCAGAGGCAAAGAGGAGAGTTTCCCAGCTTCTTGGCCCCTAAGAACTTGACCAACAACTGAAAACAAAAGGAAGTGTTCTTTTGCTCTCCTCTCGCGAGGAAAGCCTTCCGGCCCCAGTAAGGGTTTCTCAGTCTCCCCCACAGCACCACCCCCACCCCACAGAGGGGGGCCCCCCGCCCCCCGGGAGCCTCGGGCCTGGCCTCTGCGCTCTGCCACCCTGCCCGCGCCCTCAGCCAGCGCGCCCCAGCCACCAGAGGCCCTGGAGGAGCCGAGTGGAGAGCAGGTCCCACAATGCTCCCCTCGCCCCTGCCGCCGCACCCCTGCCTCCCTGCCCAGGGTGTGCGTGTCTGCTCCCCTCGCCCTCACCTGTGGGTCCCATGCCGACACGTCAGGAACGCGAGTCCTGCACCCCAGCCTCGGCCTTCTGTGGGGCCCCGGATTCTGCACTTGGAGCAGATCCCCCCAGGTGATTCTGATGTGGCGGGTCATGGACTGTGCTTTGAAAAATAACACTGAAGTTTTTTTTTTTGTTTTTTTTTGTTTTTTAAGATTTTATTTATTTGCAAGAGAGAGAATGAGAGACAGCATGAGAGGGAGGAGGGTCAGAGGGAGAAGCAGACTCCCTGCCGAGCAGGGAGCCTGACGTGGGACTCGATCCCGGGACTCCAGGATCATGACCTGAGCCGAAGGCAGTCGCTTAACCAACTGAGCCACCCAGGCGCCCCAACACTGAAGTTTTTTTGTTTTTTGCTTTTTTTTGTAAATCAAAGCAACATGTGACTATGAAAGTGTGGATGGAAATGGCCTGGGGCCTGGCCTGGCCTCTACCAGGGCTTCAGCCGAGGAGGTGCCCCGCCCTGGGCCACTCCCCAGCACCCGGGGGGCTCCAGAGGCTCCAGGGCTTGGCTGCTGCCCAGACAGGAAGGTCCTGCAAGGCACCGGCTGTATCTGCCCTCTTCTTGCTCCCCGTCGCAGTGAGCACATCACGGGGCCTCAAATTCTCATCTTTAAAAAGGGGGAAGAAGCCTGACCCCATCCTACCAAAATTATGCTGAGAGAAGAATGACATGAAGTGGTGGTCTTTCCCTCTGGCCTGGTAGAGGGTATTCAAAAACAACTTAGTCCCAACTCCTCTCGAAATCAAATCCAGGAATCAAATGGCACTATTATGAATGCAATTCTGCTCGAGCCCGTGTCCAATCCGAAGGGGAGAAGGAATGGGGGGGCAGCAGGGGCAGGGGGAGGATAGGAAGCACCCCCTGGATCACCACCGCCCCCCCAGCACTGCGAATCCAGGAAGCTGGAGCCTCGGTTCCGTCCTGGCTTGGCTCCAACCCATGGGATGGACCATGAGCAAGCCTTTTCCCTTCTACAGTTTAGCTTCTTCATCTGGAGAACAGGGAGTAACAGCTTTGCCTGTCCTGGCCCTACTGGGAGCGCGCGCGTGTGTGTATGTGTGTTTGCATATGTGCCCATGTGTGTTCTTGTTATGACGGTGAGTGTCACTTCAAAATTCACATGCTGAGATCCTACCCCCCAGTGTGAGGGTATGTGGAGGCGGGGCCTTTGGGAGGTGATGAGGTCATGAGGGTGGAGCCTTCCTGAATGGGGTCAGTGCCCCTCACTCCCTCACCTCTATCCCCCCCGGCCCCCGCCCCAGGACACAGCAAGCAGAAAGCTCTCTTCCGAAGCAAACCCCCACCAGACACCAAACCTGCCAGTGCCTTGATCATGGAGTTCCCAGCCTCTGGGGGGAAATAAATAAAGAGAAATAAATGTCTGTTTTAAACTCCTAGGTCCATGGTAATTTGTTATGGCAGCCCGGATTGAGACAGTTCTTGTGTGTATGTGCGCACACGCACATATGTGTGAGTGTGTGGATGCATGCGTTTGGGCTTGTGTGTTAGTTAAGCTTTGAGCACGCTAAATCCCTGTTCTGGTAGATGAGATGATTTTCCCCTTGCCCTGAGCTTCTGGAAGGTGTGCAGTCTCTTGCCCTCCTGGCTTCGCTGCTCTGATGAAATACTCAGGGGCCCAGAGGCTCTGTCCTAGCTCCCAGGAGCCCCAGTTGGCTTCCCCTCTGGTGCCCTGGGGACGCGGGTCAGGGCTTCAGGATGCTGAGCTCCCCCCGCCGCAGAAAGCATCTGTCCTGGCCCCTCCCAGGGCCTGTCTGAGGAGAGGGCAGCAGTGGGACCCCACCTGTGTGCTCCAGAGGAACCCTGGGGGCCCAGGGAGCCCAAGCCACTTGCCCAGGTGTTTACTGAACACTTACTCTTTGCCACACAGCCTTCTAAACATTTCACATATCTTGGTGTGTTTTAGCCTCAAAGAAAGTGTATAAAATAAGTTCTATTATTACTTCCACTCTACAGATGAGGCCACCGGGGCTGAGTGGGCGTATTTTCCTGTTGCCGCCATAACAAATTACCACAGACTCATGGTTTACAACAACACAAACTTAATCCCCCACCGTTCTGGACATCAGGAGTCTAAAACCAAGGTGCTGGTGGGGCTGTGTTCCTTCTGGAGACGAGGGGAGGATCCCTCTCCTTGGCTTTTCCGGTTTGTAGAGGCTGTCTGCCCTTCCTTGGCTGGGGGCCCCTCCTCCCTCTTCCAAGTGTGTGGAATGTTCTGATGTTCCATCTCCCTTTTCTTGCTTCGTCCCTCTTGCCGCCCTGTGTAACTACCTCGTGATGACATTGGGCCCGCCCCGATTATCCAGAACCATCTCCTGATCTCAAAAACCTTAATGACATCTGCACAGTGCCTTTGGCCATGTGAGGTAAGCTACTCACAGGTTCCAGGAATAAGGACGTAGACAACTTTGGGGTGGTGGTGCGGGGCAGGGGGAGGTGCTGTAGTCTGTCACCGAGAGCTCAAACAGGTCTCCCCAAGTCGCACAGCTGGAGCGTAGAGGTCTGGGGGGTGCGTGTCCAGTGGCGGGGGTGGGGGCTGGCTTCCTCAAGCCACTGGCAGTGCATGTTTGCGATCCATTCCCATACCCGGCGGCTTTCCCGCCGCGGCAAGCGGGCAGGGCTCGCACCTTGCTCGGCCCTTGGCACCTGGCAGCTGCCCTTCCCCCCACCCGCACTCCCCGGCCAAGAATGGACAGGGACTGTGGTCCCCTGGAATCCCAGCCTCGCGTGCCGGGCCTCCAGGTCTCTAACCTCCTTCCAGTACGAGGCAACCTCTCCGAGTGCCTGGATGCCTATCTTCCTGCAGTGACATCGAGGTCTCTTCCTGCTAGCTCAGCGAGCTTTTACTGTGCACCTACTATGTGCCAGGGCCCTGGGACGCAGAGGAAAATCACCACCCATCATGCCCCTGTGGACACTCAGGGTCAAGTCAACAAAACAAATGCCCGCGATACCCACATAAAGCCGTTCCCAGGAGGCTGGCAGCCTCAATTATAATAATCCTGTTCACAATACATGAGAGGCACAAAATATACTAATGCACTGACCAAAATTCTAACTCTTGGACATTTTCCCTAAGAAAAACACAAGATTTATACCATTCTGTGATTGTAAAAACACACGTGACTAGTTAATTCCGGTACATCCACCCAGTAAAATACATACCCACGAAAAAAACTACAGAACATGCAAACATGCTTAATACATGATGTTTTCAGAGCGTGAGCTAACAGCCACCCACCCGCAGGAGACTAATTCACAAAGTTAAGGTGCATCCTGACAACAGCAGTAACAGCTGTCCAAAAGCAGGTGGAAATTGTCCCATGTGTCAGAGGAGAAAGATCTCCGTACATACGCAGTTTACGCACGGAAAAATTCTGGACGGATTTTGAGTGCCGTAGTTCCGAGGTCAGAACTGTAAGTCTGTAGCTTTTTATACGTATGATACAGGGGTGCCTGGCTGGCTCCGTCGGAAGAACATGCGACTTTTGATCTCGAGGTTGTAAGTTTGAGCCCTATGCTGGGTATAGAGGTTACTTAAAATATAAAAAAAGAATTAACTTAAATAAAAAATCTATATTCTAGGGGCACCTGGGTGGCTCAGTCGTTAAGCGTCTGCCTTCGGCTCAGGTCATGATCTCAGGGTCCTGGGATCGAGCCCCGCATTGGGCTCCCTGCTCGGCGGGAAGCCTGCTTCTCCCTTACCCACTCCCTCTGCTTGTGTTCCTTCTCTCACTGTGTCTCTCTCTGTCAAATAAATAAAATCTTTAAAAAAAAATCTATATTCTATATATTACATATAAAATATATAATAAGCTAGGGGTGACAAGTCTTGGCATAACCACTTTGCAAAGCATGTAGTAGTTTCAATAAATTTGAAGCTACGCATATCTACCTCTGACCCAGTCGCTTCACTCTTGGGTACAAATGAGTTCTCCCTTACCCGAGCACGAGGAGACAGGGAAAAGACTATCCCTGCAAAAGCCCTGTTTAAAAGAGCAAAATATTGGAATAATGCAGATGTCACCTGCAGAAGAATCGACAAAACAATTGTGGTCACTTCATACAGTGGAACACTTAGGAAGCGTTGATAAATTCTTGGAATGAATTAGCCAGATTTTCTAGGTGCTGTTCTCATGCCTAGAAAACACCCGTTCTCCTGGAGCTTGCAGGGCAACGGAGCAGGGGGGAGAACAGAGGGCTGGAGAGGCAGAGACTCCTGGGTTTTCACGTGGTGGTAATGAACCACTATGAATCACTCCATGAACACACCAGGGCTACATGTAGCCACATGAATAGTGCTGAGCAAGAAAGAAAGGTACAGAAGGATTCATACAGCATGAATATGTCATTTTAAAAATCTACAAAATTCTATGTATTGTCCATAGATCCGCAACGAGTAAGGACAAACTCACAGAGGGGAGGGGGCCATGGCTCAGCAGGTGACACAGGGTTTCCCTGTCTCATCTCCTCCTCCCAAAGCAAAGGAAAGAAGAAAGGAGGGAGAGAAGGAAGGAAGGGAGGAAGAGAGAGATCCGATGGAAACATGGCAAAACATGGAGATATGACAGAGCATATGGGAGGGTTGGCCGTGGAGGGAAGGGTGTGACATGCCCCAGTTTGGT
This sequence comes from Neomonachus schauinslandi, assembly GCF_002201575.2. Classification (NCBI taxonomy): domain Eukaryota; kingdom Metazoa; phylum Chordata; class Mammalia; order Carnivora; family Phocidae; genus Neomonachus; species Neomonachus schauinslandi. Next base: position 176,540,350 of record NC_058406.1, on the reverse strand, counting down.
GGCAAGAAGAGGTAAGGGCATTTCTGGGGGAAGGAGCTGCTGACAGATCACAGACACGCGATTTTTCTCTCCTTATGCTGAACCTCTTTCACCGCTGTAAAGAAATGAACACCCAAACTGTTTTTCTTTCCTGGAGGTAAGTGGTGGTCAGGATGGCCTCCCCTCTGTCCTGCCCCACATCATGCTCAACTTTATTTGGCCACTTTGCTTGGTTTTCTACCCTCGTTTGCCCTTCTTTGTGAAATTTCAGTCAGAGGTTGCTCAGAAAGTATATGGGATTTTCATGAAAAGCCCAGCTCCCCAGCCTCACAGTCCGGGCTGAGGAGGGTCTTCTGCTTTGTGAGCTCTTCTGAGAAACAGTGCACCTGCTAGGTGCCGGGCCCTGTTCTGCGTGCTCAGGAGTAAGATAAACAAGATCCCCAGTTTCTGGAAGTTTACACTCAGTGGGAAGAAACAGAAAAGACGTTAGTGAAGTAGTATCTGATAAGAGCCGTGCAGAGCATCTAACAAAATCATCTGATCGTGACTACTGTCACTTGGTAATCCCAGGGTCCTTTAGAGACTTGTTTCCTTCAATGAGGTTTAAAGTCAACTTTCGTCTATCCAAAAAATAAAAATCTGTTTTAGGCTTATGATTCTCTTTCACTAAAAAAGAGGGAATTCAGGGTAAAACAGTGTCATCTTCCCAACTGGTAGTCATTGGGAAGAATCGTTTTACTCTCTGTCCCTCCAAAATACCTTTGGTTGATGTCATGGTTCCATGATCCTCCATTTATTTATTTGAGAGAGAAAGAGCGAGCGTGAGAGAGAGCACAAGCAGGGGGAGGGGCAAGGGGAGAGGGAGAAGCAGGCTCCCTGCTGAGCACGATGCCGGGCTCTATCCCACAACCACAAGATCATGACCTGAGCTGAAACCAGGAGGCTTAACCCATTGAGCCATCCAGGCGCCCCAAACAGTATTTTTTCCTGTATTTTTTCCCCCAGATATTTCAAGGAGGGAGAATAAATCCAGTCTTGGTACCCCATTTGGTTAGAAACGCCCCCAAGTCTGTTTTTACCTGTGAAGTCTCTTCCTACGGGTGATCCCCACTCTCATGTCCATGTGGTTACCCAGTGACTTGGTTGCTAGGTATCCAAGGGTGAATTTTTGAGAGTGACTTTTGGTAACAGCAGTGGGGTTGACCGCAGGCTTAGGGCCTGGGGACCAGGTTCAAGTCCAGCTTCTGGTACTAAATCAATGACTTCGGGGGTGCCACTGTGACTCTGGCTTCCATTCCGGTTTCTGTCAGATGGCAGTCCTAGTGCCTGCCTCAGCTTGGTGGTCGGGCGTGTGAGGGTTAAGCAACATGTGTGCAGAAGACCAGGAATCACAGTAGCTGCAGATTTCTCCACAAGGGCACAGTGGACGACCGTGGAGCCATGACGTCAACAGTCTGAGAGAAACGGTTTCCATCCACGAGCTCTGCACGCAGCCAACTGTCCATCTAGACCTGGGTTCTGGGCAGTGCTCCTAGCTCTGCAGTCACCAACCCCAAGTCTGCGGCTTTGGGGGAAATCCCGTGAGCACCATAATACCCTTCAATTAATACCTTGTCTGATAAACTAAAAAAAAAAAAGAAAAATGTGTGTAAAATCCCTCCGTAAGCTCTGAAGCCCCCACGGAATCGTAAGGTCTTTGCATCAGCCATTCGAACAAGCGGCCGTCACCGGGGACGTGCCCACCTGGGCGCCGCCGCTGCGAAGGGCCTGCCCACGCGGGGGCCACTGCCGGCCACGGTGAATGCCGGGTGAGAGGGAGGGGGGGCGGGGCTTGTGGTGGAGCGGGGGGAGGGGGGGCGGGGGGGGCGGTTCTAAAACTGAGCCACGCAGCAAACGTCACCAACATGCAGGTTGCCGGGGCCCAGCCCGCCCTACCTATCTAGAATATGTGGGGGTGAGGCCCGGAAATCTGTTTTCAGCAACTCCTCCGGAAGATCCTGATGCAAGGGGCTCTGCAACCATGCTTTAAGGAAAACTTAATTTGTCATCTCTAGAATGGGATTAATGACAAAACTCCAGTGTCATGAGCATTGTGTGAAATTAATTTTATAATAAAATTTTTTTTTAAGATTTTATTTATTTGACAGAGAGAGACACAGCGAGAGAGGGTACTCAAGCAGGGGGAGTGGGAGAGGGACAAACAGGCTCCCCCTGGAGCAGGGAGCCCGATGCGGGACTCGATCTCAGGACCTTGGGATCATGACCTGAGCCGAAGGCAGACGCTTAACAACTGAGCCACCCAGGAGCCCCTATAATAAAAAAAAATTTTAAAGATCTTATTTATTTGAGAGAGAGAGAGCCAGGGGTGGGGAGGGGCAGAAGGAGAGGGAGAAGCAGGCTCCCGGCTGAGCAGGGACACGGATGCGGGACCGATCTCAGGACCCCGAGATCATGACCCCAGCTGAAGGCAGACGCTTAACCAACTGAGCCACCCAGGCGCCCCTATAATAAAAAAATTTTTTTAAGATTTATTTATTCATTTATTTGAGAGGAGGGCAGAGAGCACAAGCAGGAGGAGCGACAGGCAGAGGGAGAAGCAGGCTCCCCACCAAGCACAGAGCCTGTCGAGGAGCTTGATCCCAGGATCCCGACACCACATCTGAGTCACAGGCAGACGCCCAACCAACCGAGCCACCCAGGCGCCCTATAATAAAAATTTTTAGGAACATAGGATTGAGAGTCTGGAGAGCTGGGCTTTCGGCCAGACTGCATCTCTAACTTGCTGTCTGACCTTCTGCAAGTCATTCAACCTTTCTGTGATTCAGTTTCCTCATGTGTGAAGGGCACATGCCTTACCTTCATCTCAGGATTGCTAAGTGACATCACAGGAGACCACGGCTATGGAAATCCTTTGAAATGTAGGAAGTGCTGAGCCTCTGAAATACAGTCGCATGGAAAACGGAAGTAGAGCTGGCCAGCAAGCGGGCAGACGTGAAAGGCATCCCAGATGCATCCAGGACTTCAGGGAGAGCGGGAGGCGAGGGAGTCTTGACCTGGTGCAGGCCAGGGGGGCATCCTTGGGGAGGCAGGGAATGTTCTAGGCATAGGTCCAAAGAGGCCAGGGCGAGGAAGGGAGGTTTCCAGGTGAAGCAGAAGACTTTCACACCACATGGAAAATGGAGAGACCAGAGGAGCCAAGACACGTGCATACCACAGTAGTAAAGGAGTGATGAGAATCCTAGCATCTACACGGAGACATCTCGAAAAATGCCCTTAGAACTCAAACAAAAAAAATCCCACATTAGAGGAGGATTTGTATAAGGTTACCTCTGATGTAAAGTTTAAAAACATGGAAAACAATATTTCACATCTATTTTATAAGTGCATGTGTATGTAGATGTAAAAGTATAGATACGTTTAACCAGCACTTGTACGCACTTTTAATGCACCAGACACTATTCTAGGTGCTTTTTTTTTTTTTTTTTTTTTTTTTTAGAGAGCGAGAGCATGAGCGAGTAGTGGGGGAGGGCAGAGGAAACGGAGAGAATCCTAAGCAGGCTCCACACTCAGCAAGGAGTCCAATGCGGGGGCTCGATCCCAGGACCCTGAGATCATGACATGAGCCGAAACCAAGAGTCTGACACTTCACCGACTGAGCCACCCACGGACCCTATTCTAGGTGTTTTAAAAACAGTTCATTTAACCCTGAAAACATGATGAGATGGGATGCTATTCATGTTCCTCGGAGAGGGTAATGAATTGATCAAAGTCAAACAGCCAGTCAGTGGCAGAAGCAGGTTTCCATCCAGTCACTGTGGCTCCAGAATCCATGATATTAACCGTCTCACCGGCTCTCTGTGACAGAGACAGAGACTAACGTTAGGACTGTGGTTCCCCTGGAGGAGGAGGGGTGGAAGAGGAAGAGAAGGGTATACAGAGAGCACTAACTCTGTGATGTTTTGGGCTTTTTTTTTTTTTTTTTTTTAAGAATCTGAATATGACTGTATCCGTTTGCTGGGGCCGCCATAACAAAGGACCAAAGACTCGGTGGCTTAAACAACAGTAATTTATTTTCTCCCAATCCCAGAGGCTGGACGTCCAAAATCAGGGTGGCGGTAGGGTGGGTTCTTCCTCCAGCCTCCCCCTCCCTGACACCTAGATGAAGATGTCTACACACGCCTGCACTCTGTCCACGTCTGTGTCCTCATCTCCTCTTGTATGGACACCATTCACAGTAGATTGGAGCCCATCCTTATGACCTCATTTTAACATCATCGCCTTTTTAAAGACCCTGTCTCCGAATACAATCACATTCTCAGGTACTAGGGATTAAGACTTCAATATATGTTGAATTTAGGGGGGGCAGTGTGGACAAAATTCAGCCCATAAATAATGGTCAGATAACAAGGTGTGACAGAGCGGTGGTGGGTACATGGACACAGTGGCTCTGCACTGCTCTGTATGCATAAACTATTTCATAATAAAAAAGTCAGTGTGATGGATTACAATGCTGTACTTAGTAACGATGCGGCATGCAGGCTGGGAAGGCAGGAGAGTCCAGGAGGAATAAACTGGCCACGTGCAGCCTCTCTGCAGTCGAGAGCAGGCTTCTCAGGCTGCACACTAAAAGCCCTTGAAGAGCTCAGAGCATTCTGAAGTCTGAGCCCCACCCAAAATCAATTAAATCAGAATCTTGGGCTGAGGCTCCCGGATCAGAGGACAAACAGGTTCCCCAGGTGCGTCTAATACGCACCAGGGCTGAGAAGCCCTGCTCCAAGACCATGGCTCTCCAGCTAGCTTCGGCGGAATCCCCTGGAGGGTTTGTTAAATGCAGGGTGCTGGGCCCCACCTCTGAGTCCGAGTCAGTCGGTCTGGGGCAGGGCTGAGACTTTACTGTTCTAATCTGTCCCCGGGTGCTGCTGATGCTGCGGATCCAAAGACCATCCCTGGAGAACACCGCTCTGAGTGGGTGCACACTTGCAGCCTGCAGACAGGCACCTGCTGTTTGATGTTCAGGGGAGCTTGGAACGTGAACGCCTGCGGACGGGGCCCGTGCCGTGCCCATCCCCAGTCTCCATCGCTCCCTATCGCTTGCTTGGCTGGGTTTCTCTGCCTGAGGGTGAGGCTCTGCAGAGAAGCTCCACTCGGTGGTGGACCTTTCAGGCAAGGTTTGTGGCCCTTTTCTGAATGACATCTTTCCCCCACTTGTCCATCCATTCATTATTCAGCACACCTTTGTTCAGCGCTTATTATGCTTCGGATACTGTGCTAAGGGCTGGGCCCACAGTGCTGCATAAGACATAGTCTCTGGCCTGGAGGAAACGACACTGAGGGAGGAACCGTAGTTTCTGTCTCCTTCCCTTCTCTCCTGTGTGGGTTTCAGGCTGTCAGTGTGTGCCAGGTCTATTGTTCAAACCTCCGTGGGATTGACATTCTCGCACATAAGTGAATAAAAAAAGTGAGATTCAACAGGGTGGATAGAGTGTGATTGCAACTGTATTAAAATGCATTTTAAAAAGAGGTAAGGATGGGACGCCTGGGTGGCTCAGTCGTTAAGCGTCTGCCTTCGGCTCAGGTCATGAACCCAGGGTCCTGGCATCGAGCCCCGCATCGGGCTCTACACTCAGCAGGGAACCTACTTCTCCCTCTCCCTCTGCTGCTCCCACCCCTGCTCGTGCCCTCTCTCTCAAATAAATAAATAAAATCTTAAAAAAAGAGAGAGGTAATACATGAAGTTGTTAAGAAAGAACAGTTGCCCTTCTGGAAGGGCCATTATGGATGGGTTTTGCTTACTTTCTTATTCCTTTCACTTGCGATGTTTCTAGAATTAGCATCATTACTTTCATAATTAGAAGGAATAACTCATACAAACACCCTCCCCTCTCTGTGTGGGTCTGCACATGGGCATGTATGTGTGTGTGTCTATGAGCATCAGCACATCTGTGCTTGTGGTCCAGGGTGGAGAGACGTTTATGCTTAGAGACATGACCCATATTAAATTGAGTGAATGGTTTTATTCCAGTGTGATCAGACGGGGGACATTTGACTCCCCACCAAGTTGACCCATTTGCATGGCAATTCCTCTGAAGATAACTGCTTCTCAGTGATGCCTCCACAACATTTCCCAGCTTTTTGTAAGGATTTAGGCTCTGGGAGAGTGGGAAGGGTTACTTGCTTCCTGCACTAAATGATCCCAGGGAATCTGCTGTGTTTTGACTCTGCTCTCTTGCCCTTGGTGGTAACTGTCCCTTTCTAAGGTACAAGGACAGGCCGCCATGCATCCTCTCCTCTCACCTCCCCATTGTCGGGGGAGACCCGGAGGAGTGGAGAGGGAGGGGGGCTGGCTCTGCCTGCTGCGGTCCCCCCCCCACCGCTGCCGACCATACACTGTGTACCAGGCACGTGTGAAATTCGTGTGTGTGGTTCCAAGTCACCAGAGTCTAGGTAGTGGTTTCTAGAGCTCCCCCAAGAACGTCTTTGGCTTGTTTCCCCCCCAGACCCCTGTTTTGGAAGACTTTGTGCACCATATAGTGACAACAGCAAGCAGCCGCCTGTCCTGCACATTCCAGGTGAAATTCTCCCGACACTATCCACTCGGTCTGCACAGCGATGCTCTCTACGGTCTATGTGGAAATGTTATCGTCACCACATTTTATGGAAGCAGGAAACGCAAGGCACAGAGAGGCTAAACATTTTCCCCAGGGCCCTACAGCTGCTCAGAGCGAGGATTTGAATTCAGGCCTCTCAGACTCAACCTGGAGCTTTTCCACTCTGCCATGCTCTTTTTTGCAGAAACAGAAATTAAGCTATAATAATAATCATATCAAAACTACATTATTCAATACTAATTCCTTTTACTTTCAATTGTGAAAGAATCACTTATATAAAACTGGCTGCTCAGAAGGAATTCCAGCATCCAGTTGCTATGATTCTGACATTCAGTTCATTGGTGCAACCCGATCATGGATGTTGTGAAATGTAGAAAATAGGCTAAAGGTCTTGCTCACCAGCCCCCCCCAACCCCCCCAAATTTTCCTTCCTTCCTTCCTTCCTTTTTTTTAATTCAAGTGAAAATCTCATAACCTATAGCTAACCATTTTAAAGTGAATAGTTAGTGGCATTTACTACATTCACTATGTTGGGCAACCACCACCTCAGTCTAGTTCCAGAATTTTCATCACCCCAAAAGGAAACTTGGTGTTCATTAAGCAATTACCACCCGTTGTTCCAGTCCCTGGAAACCATCACTCACCAGCTTTTGAAGCCTGGGCTCTGGGTGTCCGGGTTAAGATCCCGGCTCCAGCCTGGGAGCCAGCTCTCTGTCTACCTTCCTGAGTGGAATCCCCCAAGCTGAAGGGGCTGCCTGAGCCACCTGCAAGCCCCCTTCCACGGGGCCCTCACACAATTCCAGGACAGGAGCCCCTTGTGGCTTTGGGCGGGAGTCTCCTCCCTTAAGTCCATTGGGTTCTGAATGGCCGGGGGCGCAGGAACCCTGACAACAAGGTCAGTAAAATGTCACCGAGTTTGCTTTTACCCCATGGGATGTGGAACCTACTTAATTGCAAAATACTAACTAGCAGGACACAGAGTTCCCATGTCTCCTAACCTCCACCTTCTGTTACCTTCCACACTGTAAGAACGTTCACTATTGTGAAAAAGCAAATGCTCAGCGGGGAAAGGCATGTTGTTGAAGGGCTTTTGCATATACAAGGGAAAGAGCCAGCTACTTCGCTTGAAATATGTGTGGACAGCATGTGCTGTGGGAGAATAGGATTCTGAGATTGCAAGGAAAATATGCATGAACATTTCACAGCCTAGAAAGCATTAAACATTCATCATCTCATATACTCTTTTCAACAACAGAAGGTAACAGTATTATTCCCATTTTACAGCTGAGGAAACGAAAGGAGTCAGAAGTTAAATGACTTGCCCAAAGCTGTACAGCTGGAAATTCCAGGCAAGACGTCCTGACCCCAAAATCAATGCTCTTTTCAGGGCACCAAATATTATGGACTGAATGTTTGTGTTTCCTGCCCCCCGCCATTCATATGTTGAAACCAAATCCCAGTGGGATGGTGTTGGGAGTGGGCCTTCGGGAGTGATTAGGTCCTGAGGATGGAGCCTCATAAATGGGAGGAGTGCCCTTGTGACAGAGACCCCAGAGGATTCCCTCCCTTCTTGGGTCATGTGAGGACACACCGAATGAAGGCTCTGAACCAGAAGGTGGGCTCTCCTTCACCAGCCACCAGCTCTGCAGGGGCCTTGATCTTGGACTTCCCTGCCTCCAGAACCATAAGAACCAAATGTTTGTTGTGTAGGCCCCCCAGGCTCTGGTGTTCTGTTGCGGCAGCCCAAACAGCCCGAGGCACTCAGCTTCTGTCTGTCGCTGCGTGGGGAACAGAGCAGACCACTGTAGGGGTGAACTGCCCTGGGTGTTCCCAGGCACTATCCCCAGGTTCCATTTGCTTGAATTTGTCACATCTATCAGGACCTGATTGGATGAGCATGATCAGAGGCCAGAATCATCCTCTTAGCCTCACCGTATCCAGTGAGTGGAGACTCATACACACGAGTTGGACTCTTCATCTCAGATATCGCTGAATTCAGTGGAGTGCAGGGTAAGCATGATCCAGCCCCTGCACACAGCTTCACCTATTCTTCCCTGCTTCCGACCCCCCTACATTTACACTCTATGTTAATATTCACTCCAAACTGTTTGCAGTTCCCAAGCATGCCAGAAAGGTCTTTACCTCTATGCCTTTTATAATTATTATGATGATAATTACAATGCTGAGAGCACTCTCCTGGGTCTTACTAATGGGCTAGGTTCTACATATGTGTTGTTTCATTTACTACCCCCAACACAACCTAATGAAGCAGTTATTGTCAATCCCATTTAATAAATGAGCAAACTGAGGCCAGGAGTGAAGAGCTGGGCTTTGGAGCCAGACAATCTGGGTTCATGCCCAGCTCTACCGCTAGCTAATTAGTCTGACCTTGGGCAAATTCCATCTCTCTCTCTCCACTTTGGTATCTTGCATAACACTGAGCATGATGAACCTGCCTCGTGGGGCTGTTCTGAGAATTAAATTAGATGGGCACAGCATTTGGCAATCGGTTGGAACTTCAGAAATGTTCGGAATTATTAATGCCCACTTTGTAAGCGGCCAAGAAAGAAACGGACTCAGCTCAGCTCTGATTCCAACCCTTTTGCTACTCAAGTTCCTAGTTCAAGACCCAGTTGGGTCACCTCCTCTCCACCTTGGTGAGGTGGGCCTCCATTCCTCTCTTTAGAGATGAGGGCACTGATGCTCAGGCAAGCTTCCAGATGCTTCTTTTTCACTTTGCCGAAATGCCTCTCAGAACTTCTAGGAAGAGTTTTATGATCTTCTGCCCTCTCTGGGGCTCCCTCCCTTCCAAGTTGAATAGACACCCCTCCCCCTCTGTCTCCTCTGTGAGCTGTCATCTGGGCTGCTTTCCTGCAGATACAGGGCCGGGAGCCCCTTACAAGTCTTGTTGGAATCGGATCTTCCCGGGGCCCCAGCTCCTAGCACTGGGCCTGGGTAAGAGAAAAGGGTTTAGACATCTTTGTAAAAGAAACCCACGGGTTATAATCAGGTAAGTCAGCACTTGATATGATATGGGCACATCCCAGCCCCCAACTCATCCAGGATAGCTGGAGGTGGAGGGTGGAAAGACACTGAAGGCTTTTGATGTAACTCTGGACGCCCTGCTGGAGGTCAGTGGAAAGATACTTTAAAGAACGTTGTCTATATTCCTGAGAAATGTGGCTGAATTTCAAGACAACGATAGGATGGGCTTGAGGGCTGGGGGAGCAAGGCAGAGGGAAGAACATCAGATCAGTTCCCTAGGCATGTTGTGTTGTTACATGGAGAAAAATGTATTCTTTGCCATTATGGACAAGGGGAAAGATGGGAACTCTATAATACCCGACACTGTTATTATAGAGAGGAGCCTTCTGTCTGGGAATTTCTGTACTAAAAGTCCTTGGAGAGCCATTCATGATGGCACCCATACGCCCCCCCCCTCCCCTGGTCCTGCTTTATTTTTCTTCATAGCACTTAGACCCACCAGACACTTCAGATATTTGCTTATTGACTGTCCCCGTCCCCCCCCGCCCCCGTGCCCCCCCTCCCCGGCCTCCCAGGCCAGAATTTGGTTTGGGTTCCTGGCTGTGTCCCCAGGGCCTAGAACAGTCCCGGCACTTAGTAGGCCCTCAATAAATATCTGTTGCCTTCCGAATGTTTTTTTTTTTTTTTTTTAAAGATTTTATTTATTTATTTATTTGAGAGAGAGAATGAGAGAGAGCACATGAGAAGGAGGAAGGTCAGAGGGAGAAGCAGACTCCCTGCCGAGCAGGGAGCCCGATGCGGGACTCGATCCCGGGACTCCAGGATCATGACCTGAGCCGAAGGCAGTCGCTTAACCAACTGAGCCACCCAGGCGCCCCTGCCTTCCGAATGTTTTGAATGTCCACGCTGTCACCGACCCCGCTGCGAGGTGGACCGGGCGGCATCATTCGGGAGCACAGGGGAGGGGGAAGCGGCCCAGGGCAGGACCCTGACGGCCTGAAGGTCGGGAGGCTCGCGCTGAAGCCGTAGACCGTCCGACAGGCTGTGACCTTGGGCCAGCCCTGCGCCTCCCGGGGCTGGGGTTTCCTGGTCTGGGCCAGGGGGGCGTCGAGCGCCCCCCCCCCCCCCCGCAGCGCGCCCCACGCACCGGCTCATCCGCCTGCCGTGACTCGCCCAAGGTCACCCCGCCGCGGTCTCCCCCCTCCCCGGCCCCCCAGCCCCCGCCGCGGGTTTTGGGGTGGGGGCCGGCGCGGGGCGGTCCCGGGGCGCCGCGCGCGCTGACGCCGGGCCCGCGATGCGGCGGGGACGGGGCGCGGGGGGAGGCGGCGTCGGCGAGCGTCCTCCTTTTGTGCGAGCGCCGGCGGCTCGGCTTCTCGAAGGTAAACAGCGTTTCCTCTTCCTCCTCGAGGCGTCTCTTCCTTTTATAGTTATTTCTCGCCTGGCACTCGCCGGGGCCGCTGCTGCTGCTGCTGCCGCCGCGGCGGGGGCCGCTCGCGAACCTGTGGCGGTGACGTGAGACCGGCCAACCCGGAAACGGCGGCGGCGGCGGTGCCCGAGGCTCCGAGGCTCCTGCGCTCCAGCGCCCGCGG